>NW_010428533.1:5753-17077 GCF_000710305.1 Buceros rhinoceros silvestris
GGGGTTGCTTTTTTTTTTTCTCCAGTGTTTGGATTTTGAAAAACTATTTTCACTTGCCTTGTGAAAAAAAAAAAAGGTGACCCAGCTGAAGCAGGAGGAGAGGGCTGCTTTTCGTTTGGCAGACTCGCACCCCTGCTTCAGCTGGAGGTTGAAGAACGAAGAGGCATCGATTGTCTGCAGCCATTTCTGACTCTGGAATTTGTGAGTATTCAAGAGGGTTGAAGTGGTTTGAATTGTTTGCGATAGAGAGACCTCATCCGCCTAAGCTTTTTTTACCCTTAAAAGGAGTTGTCTGTCCCCAGCCTGGTGCTAAATGAGGTCTTGAGTAAGGAGAACCAGGAGTGAATGGCAGAATCAAGAAGGCTACTTCGGTATTTTGAGTTATCGCCCCCAGAAGTGAGAACCTGACTTGTGTACTATAGCTTCATTATACGTGTGTGATGTTCTGCTTGTTTTTTAAAGACTTTCTCAGTTTTATCTTAGAAATTACACAACCTACCAGCACTGAGAAAACAAGATGCATTTTTAAGCGATAGCTTATACTCCAGTGTTTTGGCTTGAATGCACAGTAGAGAATAAATTATAATCAGCTCTCATATCCCAAGGTGCTGGGTTTGGAAGGGAAAGCAGCTGAGACTTAAAATACTCAGGAACAAAATTATCTCCTGGATAATCATCCATCCCCCATGGCATTATCTTATTGTTGAGAGACAGTGGTTTTCCTTCTTAAATGATCTCTCTGGCAACTTGAATTACAATAGTTTTATCTTCGTAATGGTTTTTAAATAAGATCTCCCTCCCTACTTTTTGCGTGGGAGGAGTAGAATAAATGCACTTGAGAAGACTTTGATAGTATGCACAGATATCTTTCGGCTGCTTTAAAAATAAAAGCGTGTTAAGGAGAGGATTCCTCCACAGTGTTCCAGTATGACCAGACCATCTCAACAGGCTTTTGCAGTGACATTTTAAATCCTCGGTAGATTGACTGTTTTGATATTGCAACATTAATTGATTGATCTTGCCTTAAAGTAAAGCTCAACAAATTAAAAGGCACCCTAAGGAGTAAAAGCAAAAGAAACTAGGAAAGTAGGAATCTGTCTTACAGATGCTGAAAAGCTGAAGAGTGTTTAAGAGCTGTTTCCTCACAACTACATAGATAGGGCTTATTCCCCCTTTACCCTCCTTCCTCCCAATTTAGGCCTTCCAAGAGTCTTCAGAAGTCACAAATATTTTTTTCCACTCCTGTCACAAACCATTACCCCTGCAGATCTTAAAATTTCAAAAATCCAAATGCTTTTACACAAAGAGAAGAAAGTCCATGTATTGGGTAAGTTACATGTAAGATCAGGCTAAACTGTCATAAAAACAAGTTACAAAGCTACCTGTATTTCATGGCCTAGAATCACAGAATCACACAATAGCACGCTCATTTTTTCCCATCTCCAGCCCTTAACCTCAGTGAAATGTTCCACAGGAAGCCAAAGTTTGATCTCACTTTTAAATTGGAGAGTGGGAAGAACTTGCCTGTAATCCAAGCATTAATTTTAGCAATAGGCATGAAAAACAACCTCTTCAGTGTTTTGCATATTCAGTACTAATTGCATCTTTAATAAGATTATTGTTTTGAATTGATTCCAGTTAGCTGCAGCGCAAGCGATGCACAGATTGCTGAGCAGCCGAAGCGTGTTTGCTGCGAAGGGGAGCGCAGGCATGACTGTCCATCAGGACACGGGGTAGACCTATCAGCTATCAGCATCAGGCATCTCGCCAGTGCCAAATCCTATCTCCTGGTGCTGCTTGTACGATCCCAGACTGCTTTTGAGTAGGCACTAGACAGAAGGAACCTTTTTATTTGTACATTAATTATCTCAAAATACAAGGAAGTTAAATTCAAGGGTCCGTTTTCCCTCCAGTCTGTTGGAGACAGCCCATGTCTGGCCTACAGGAAGGCATTCATCATCCCTGGCTCCAAAGAGAGATGATACTCCACGCTAAAACATTTCTCTAAATGACTTTGCTCAGTGGATCCGGTGCTGCAAAATCAGGGGAGTGGGAGAGAGTGGGATGTTCCTTGCCTCATGTCCCATCAGCTGCATACCACCATCACTTTTCTCCCTTCTTTGCTCCCACATTTTTATTCCTGAAGACCATGAAAAGTTTTCTAGTTCACTTCCTTAATTCGCCTGCGTTTTTTAAACATTCCGTGCCACAAAAGGGATAACATGTTCCTAAGTGCCTCAAGAGAACTTCTGAACAATTTGTATCAGAAGGTATACATTTGCCACGGGTATTTTTTCTCTGCAAGTTGAAACAAGCCCTGGAAGTCTCCTTTGTGGAGTATGTGATCCCATAAACCCAGCAGCTCCCACCACTCCAGGGACACAGTAATCAACCCATTACTGCAGCAGCAAGTGTTTGAAGAAGCTCTTCTACAGGGGTGCAAGTGTAGGGGCATGAAGTGACTTGCAGCTTCCAAGCACCCAGCTGTATTTCAAAGAAACAGAGAAAATACTTTGTCCCTGCCATGTTCTTACATGTGGAGACATGTTGCCTCAAATGTTTATCGTACCCATTTTTATCTTCACATTAATCTTGCTCCTAATTGCTTTATCTGTTTATGGTATGGTGCTGCCACAGACATCGCTGATTCTCTTTCCGATTTCATCACCGAGCCCTAATTTTGAGCACCCAGAATTAGAAATTTAGGTATTAATTATAACGTGTCTGTTACAAGACTTTCACTTGAGGCACAGAGCAGAGACAGCTGACAGCATCCATAGCAGAGTTCAGTAAGACCTGCCCCTGTAAACTAGATGTTCTCCCAACCACACAAAGCCACCCCCAGCATTTTGCACAGTTCTAGTTACACGCAAGAAGATCATCTGAAGATCAGTTGTTTACCTGCTCCTAGAGAAGGCTGAGCATGGTCTAATCCATAGCAGAGCAGAAGCACAAATTGCGTCATCCCTCCAACTAAAACCATCACAGCACTCCTTTGGAAGGAGGCAAGGAGAACACGTTGGGACGAGTGGAGAGGTCACTAGTGTCCATTCCACCAACTTGATCCTGACTTGTAGCCAGGAGAGCAAAACTAATGAAATGCAGCTTTTCTGGCATAGAGAGTAAGTGCCACTTGTTAAAGCTTATTCTCACGCTAAGCCTAATGTGTTAGTTTTCTAATCGGGACTGATGAAGCCACGCTGCTCACGTGCAAAACAAACAACACGCTCCATCATACTCATTGTTAGCAGCAGGACCCTGTGGAATACACAGGAGTCGAGGCTTCAGGCTCTCATAAACTGACAGCAAACCCCTGTGTTGCGGTACAGCAGGCCAGAGGTCTGGTCAAACCACGCAGGTTCAGTCACCGAGGAGTGGAGAAACTCATCAAACAGCTCGTAGCACCGTGCCCTTCCGAACGCTCTTTTCAGGAAAATGTGCTTTAAGAACACACTGAGAATGATTTCTGGCAGTCTCGGGCGCTTGTTGGTTTCCCAGAAGTCCACCTGGAGCTACGGCTCTGTACCAGCTTTCCGGTACTGCTGAAGGATGGTTTGCTAGACCAAGGTCTGAGCTTTTGTTTGGGCTCATTCCCTGCCCTCCAGGGCCTGACGGATAACGCCTGTCAGGTCTCCCTGCAGAGAAGCTGTGTGATGCCCTGCACGTGCAGAAGATGTAATAACACAATACCCACGTGTGACAAGATGTTTGAAAAAATTGAGAGGCACGTGCCCTTCCAGAAATTTGTCTGTGTGGCATGTTTTTTACTTTCACAGGCCAATGGGTTGGGAGGAAAGCCTAAGTAACACAGATTTCCTGGGTTACAGACTCAAATCCCACGTTAATAGTGTGGGATAAGCTGCAATGACTAAACCCAGCTCTGTCCCCGCATCTGTCAATCGCTGTATTAACTAGAGTCATCCCTTCTCCGTGGTGTGGGACGCTCCTTCCCAGGAGCAGACGTCGGTGCCTGTGCTTTTCCTGCAGCTTTTTCTAGGAGCGGGAAGCAAGAAGCAACCGTGCACCTATCCACAGCGTGATTTTTCTTGCTTCCAGAACAAGGGAGGTAGGGTGGCCGTTGAGTAACCAGCTTGTTTGAGTGACACCCACCCGTTCCTTTGTGGATGCAGCCACAAAACCATCAAAAAAGCCCCTAAACCACCACAAGAATTTCTGGAGTAAAACCATCACACAGAAACAAATACACCACTTCGTGCTGGTTTTTCCTCCTTGTGCAGATGAAATTATTCACTGAACTTAAGCCAAGCTCAAGAATCATTTAGCTCCCACAGAAACTAACTCCCTTAACAGAAGGTTTTTAAGAAAGCAGAATCAAATTTGTTTTTCTCCAGTGTGAACAGCTTGGTGGTGTTCTAACAAGTGCAGTTACCCTTCGCAGGGCTAAATTGCTGGAGCCCGTGCACTAGAATAGAGCGTACAACGGGAAAGAAAATAGGGAATCAGGACAGAGACCGATTTGAACAAAGACTGGAAGAAAGTGTGATAAACACTATTACAGATTTTAATAAAACTAGACTGGTACACACGAGCTGACACCCAGACTCTGCCTCATAAAGGCAAAACTGAAAGCAGCATCCAAAGAACTGAAATTACAGAAATTGCGACACTGAATTTCCCTGCGATGTTTCCCTAGAACTATCACGCAAAGTCATCGTCCAGAGAGTTTTCTGTCTCACTGCTCAATTAGGGCTGATACAAATAATTACATTGCAAAGGAGAGGCTGGTCTGGGAGCAGATGGCGGGAGGCAGGCTTTCCATTACAGACCATTAAGAGTTCCGCGGGAGCAGCAGCTTACTCCTCTCTAAAGGCAACCGACATCTCGGTGAAGAGGGTTATTTGTTTACAAGTGTTTCTCAGACGAGCATATGCTGAGACCATAGACCTCAAGATGAGGAGGTCTGTGGATGAACACTTTAAAATGATTTGATTTCTGCTATTTAATAGTGGAACTTCAATGACGCAGAACACTCGAGAGCTTAATAACGCAACATAAAGCAGTGTTTTCTGTCTGGTTCTCGTGACTCAATCATTAATTAATTGACTATACAGCTGCTTCTAGCTAGAATGATTTGGAAATACTCTCTGATTCACTGCCCTCTGTGTTTTACCCTAGCTATTGAATTTCGATGTTGCAACATTTCATGTAAATGTTTTTTTTTCCCCTGTGTTGATGACCTGTCATTCTCAATTCCAAAAATATGGAAAACTTAAAATAATCATGTCTTTGAGATATGTTGCATTGATATTGGGTATTTATCAAATGCAAATGAAGATAAGATTATGCCAGGACTTACCACCCCTTTGAAAGGAACACATGGCTTCAGAAAAACATTTCTGAGCACCCAAAGGGAACGTGAAGCATTATGAACAAACAAAAATGGAAGTCTGTTTTGCACAGGGCTGTGTGAGAGAGAAACACAAAGGGCTGGAGGGCTGGAATATTCCTTCCATTCAAACCTTTTCCATGTTATCGTAGGAGCTTTGCTGAAAATCTGCAAGATTTTAGTTTACTGTGAGCCCTACCAATGTCTCTAACCAACTCTTGGCCATTTTCCTGGTGAAGGACTATGGTCCCTGTGACATTGCTGAATGCTTGCAGTGCGGCTTCGCAGGGGAAACAGCGAGCGTTCAGCACTTGACAGTTCACAGCTTGGTGGCCATCATGATTACTTTGCCTGAGACTGACCTTGGGAATTTATCTTGTTTGTATAATGCGGGGGAGGGCAGGAAATAAGCTCAGTACCTCTCTCTAACAACAGAACACCAGAGATAGGGGCCAGACTTGTGAATGACAAGGCTTTGTTCTTCACGCTATGAGAATTGATCTCAGCACACAGTTGCACCGATGGTGCCTATCTGCCCGACGATCTCACTGCACCCAGGGTTTTGTTTTCTCAGGGTTCTTCTCGTGTCAAAAACAAATCCATGTGACATATTAGAACAAGTCTCTGTTAACTGATCGCTTGGGATACATCCAGTCAAAGCTGGAAGGACATGCCACATTCATGGGGCAGCGTGGAAAGATGCAGGCAAGACTGAGGACAAGCTGCTCTGTGTGCAGAGCAGAGCTCTTCCACAGCAGCCACGCTTTGTCTCTCAAACCTGCTCCCTTCCCGTCAGTGTAACTTTTATCCTAGGTCCCCTTTAGTATTTTAATCAGGTAATAGGCAACACACAGATAGTCTGGAGCTACCAACAGTCTGGCAGACAGGATCAGAGCTGGCAAATTAGCACCAACAAATCACAAGCAGCATTTGAATTCTGCTGCTTTTCCCAACATTGGGAGCACAAATCTCTCAGCTTTCTACTGTCAGTTTTAAGAAGTTCCGAGGAATTAATTTTCTGTAGTTTGAAGGAGATCAACGAGTGGGTTTAAATCAGCAGGGGATGGGTAGATGGACAGTAGATTAAATCACATATTGCATAACAGCCTCACTGTTGCAGTGAACCGTATTCCTTGATGAATGAGCCCTTTTGCCAAAGCAAAGAGGAGCATGAGCAACACTGCAAGACACCCATACCCTGTAGGAGCGGGGGTGCCAGAGTACAACTTGTGATGGCCACGAGGACCCAAAGAGCATGACTGTCCTCTCTGGGGTGCTCTGACTGCCTTGCGTCAGAGATTCTGCATCACTAGCCTCACCTGCCAGAGGACTGTAGGTCAGCTGTGCTTTCCACCAGGCTTGGGAGTACTACCAGGTCTACGTCTTTGCTTTAAATGTGGCATTGTAGTCAACCTGCAATTCTATACCGCAGCGTGAATGTGCATTTCTGGTAACAATATCGTTTAAGTATCTAGAACAAAACACACATACCTGAAAATTAGCACTTGCCCCAGGTAAATAGCGAATTGCCAGATACTAAGCAGTGTAAAAAGGGAGCAAGAAATACTTGCTGGCGAGCCTCGTCTTTGCAAACAATGGTACAAGGAGGAACAAGTCACCGAGACATGCAACAGCTCAGTGGCAGACAACACCAGAACACTGGACAACCCTACCCATTGCATGCTACTACACCTAGAGTACCATCAGCAACCAATACTGAAAATACCCGTGCTGCAGTAAAATGCTGTTTAACTAATCACTTAATCAGCACGAGCAGCATTAATAAGCACTGCAAACCGCACCCAGCTTCGTAGATCAAACAGTATGTGTTCAATAAAATAATAAAAAGATTTAGCAAGTTGCCATCATGCCTGAGGCGTATCCTCTCCACACAGCGTTCACCGCGTATCGTGCAGCACCATTCCCTAGCAACACGGAGCATTATTATTAGCAAGTTAAGTCCTGAGGTTATTAGAGAGCTATGAACTCACACTACTCAGAAGATAAAAACCTCTAATACTTTTATTGCTCTCATTCACCAGCTGGTGCTTTAATCATAATATGTTGTCTCATTAAAAATCATTACATTAATTCTGTATATATGATTAGAATCCACAGAGCCTGTTGCACATTGCCCTAAAAAAAAAAAGTCAGCTTCCTATAGTGTCTGAGTGCTTTCAGGTTTGTGCTAAAGCCTTTGCTGAGGAGAGGGTAAAAAGAAACAGCCACGCACACAGGGGATTTCCCCTGAGGTAGAAACCAAGCCTGTGCAAACAAAGGTCTAAGCAATTAAAGGGGGTTGTGTGCTGAAACTGGCTTCGAGACGCGCTCTCAGAGCGCTGCTTTTGACCCATGTGGCTGCGGCACACAGCATGGGATGAGGCGAGGAGATCTCCTTTGTTCAACCTGCAGAATCAGGCACACAGGGTGTCCAAAGTGTCTTGATAAAGCTGCTGAGCGCCACAGCTCTACTCATGTAGCGTTGCTTTCAACCACTGTGCCAATGATGTGTCCTTTCCCCCACCACAGAACTCGCTCGCATCTGAACTGGAAGACGGAACCTCTCTCAACAGTAGTAGAACAAGTCAGGCTGAGGGAGGTTTCCAACAGCAAGGGTGCCCCAATCAGGAGCTGTGCAATTAGCACCTCTCTTTATGCAAGACAACTGCTACTAACCAGAGCCTGGGCTGTTTTGAAGGACACTCGCCGTGAACGGAAAGGCAACCCCGCAATCTGGCCTCGTCCTAATCCCAGTTATTGGCCACATACACAACTACCAGTTCAAACCATCTAATGGCAGGATTGAGAGTCCTACTATTTCTCTTTTCCAGTGAACGTGAAAGGAATGAGAATTGAGACTGTGAAGGCTTGTGTCACTCCTTCTCCCGTCGGTCAACCTGCAAAAGGAAGCACCGTGGCTTCCTCCCCGAACTCTTAACAGTACCAGGAGGCAAATACAGATGCCTCCAAGTCTCAGGTCAGGCAGGTACAGGACATAACCTCGACTCACCCCATTTGGGAACTGTTTTGCCTTGAGATATTAGCAAGTGCATGATGAGTCCCAGTTCCACCATCCCACCCCCTGGGCAGGGTGCTGTTCCAGCGACAAGGTGGGACAATAGCTGGGAGGCTGGTTAATGGCCAGGCTGGTAAATTCACACAAACTCCCACTTGTTAGCATAGATCAAGGAGCTGAAATACCACATCATATTAATCCCAGATCCCTCCTTGCCAACACAACCTCACCAAATGGTAACGGTGGTATTTGTTTGAGTATAGGGATGTTCTGAACCGTATCAGCCCAAACCGTAGCATTTCTCACTCCCAAGCCTTCCTCTCCACTCCTGACATTTAAAACACTTTTTTTTTTTTCTTCTTGAGGTAGCAAAACTATTCACTGAGCAGAGATGTCTGGTTTTGCAGCTTTTCTTTCAGAGGCTCAAACTCAGAGCCCACGGACTGTGGTTCATTGCCAACCCCTCAACACAAACTATAGGATTATAAATTCCCCTGCAAACTGAGAACAGCTGTCCAGCGAGACCAGAGTCATTCCTAGGGCCAGGACAAGGAGGTGGTCTCAGTGAAATTCAGGATTAGCCTGAGTTTGCAAGACGTGTGAAAAAGAAGGTTCCGGCTCACCTCAACAGCAGTCTCATCCTCACGTCCCTTCCTTTCTGTCATTAAGCCTTAAGCAGGAATCTTGTGGGAATATTTCTAAATTAGCACAGCAGTCGTCCTCCTATTCAGCATGCAGCAGCAACTTTCCAATTAGCATCTATCCTTACACCGTAGTCTACCCTCTAAGACTCATTATTCTAAATTTATCTACAAATGGAACAGCCCTCTTTCCATCTGCAATCAGGCCAGGTACGAGCATCTTCGAAATCCTTCCTCATCTGACTACACTGCTTATTCATTTTCCTCCTTAGGGTTGTTACTCCAGCTTCACAGTACTGTGTTGTCGCTGACTACTGACACAAACAACGTTCAGCTAGACAGCTCAACCCCTGTGTGTCTAATCCTGACTATCAGTAAAACTGGCACAATTACATCTGTTTGTAAAGCTGAGTCTTGTTCATACAAGTGTTGTGTACCACTATGGAAGAACACCTGCAGAGAGGATTGTGCAAACATTTCCAGTCTAATTTCAGGCTTTAATTACATTTCATCCTCTTTTTCTAGCTGGAACATGACAAATTCCTATCTGAGGCTGCATTTGATAAACACGAGCTCTAGATGGTTAAGACAAAAGCTCAAGACAAAGGAAGAAAATACACCTTCTGCTACAGGTGTGGCATCTCCGTATGACCCTTGCTCTGTAAACAGCAAGGCTGTACCAACCACCTAAATGGAGCGATGAAACGCAGCAGGAGCTGCACAGCTACCCCAGCGATTCTTCCAGTTAACACCAGATTGTTGTTTCACCTTTTCCTCACCAAGTGTTTTTCTCAGCAGTGTAAGATCCATATTTTGTGTCCTCTCCAGTGTTCAGTGTCACCTGCAGTTTTCGCAGGAAGTCACCCCATGAAGCAGAGGATGGGACCCTGTGGTGTTCCTTGCCCAGCTACTCCCTGGACTAGAGCATCTGGCCACCCGCAAATCAAACTGAGCCCTATCAGGCTGCAATAATTTAAACCCCCCTTCCCAGAAGAAGATGAGAGCAAGCAGGAAAACACTCTTTGTCCATGTACCATTCTCAAAGGCACCAGAACCTCTTTGTGAAGGTCTAATTTTTCTTTCTGAAAGCTAAACAACACCAAGAACAGACACTGAAGCACTCTGAGCTTTCTTCAGACTGACAAATTTAAATACTATTTCCTTCATTCTTCATAGACTTCAAATTGAACAATTGCTTTTGCTTCTAGTGAAATACCATTGTTTTAACTGCCTTAAAATGCTTCTTCCAGTTTTCATACTAAAATTTTCCTGCTCCTATACTCTGAACCATGTAATATATTATAACTTTTATCTTTACTTCAAGAGCAATCTGTGGATATCCTAATCCTTCCCTTTCTAACACCATAATCTTCTGATCTTTAATCAAAAAAGAGAGAGAAAAAGATTTGCAAAGCTGTTCTGTGCCTCCTGTTCCACATTAGCACTTGCTAAGTCACTTTGCAAAATTATTAAGCAGCTGAGTTTTTCTGCTCTGTTTAATGATTTCTTTTAGTTGCACTCTTCCTCCTGACCTTCCTTTGTTGCTTTGCTGTGCATCATTTGTTTCTTCAGTTCCTAGGTTAGTTTCAGAGCTCGTTATTACTCCTTGGCATAGCTTGCACCACCCTCCCTCAGTAACACGTTTACAACTGGCATATGATGCTCTATCAAACTAGATCACTCCAATGCAAATGCAGAGGATGCATTTTCCAACACTTCCTAACATTTGTTTTGTTTAGTTTAAGTAAGAGCAGATCAGAGAGAGCCTGAGTGTACCACGTGGGACACTTCCATGAAGCAGCCTTATCTATCACTGAAGTGAGCCCTGCGCGGACAATGAAGCGTGACTACGTTATTTCCAGAGGTCCCCTCCAGCCTACAACTTTCTGCGACTCGAAGTCCACTCTTCCCCTTGCTCAGTTCTGTCCAACTTGTTTTCTCCTTGGATCCTTCTGCTTTGCCACCGAGTCTTTCTTTCACCACACAGAGAATCAAGTCCTTCTCAATAAGAGCGTGAGGTTGCATATTGAGGAAGGGCTACACTTGTTATAAAGCAATTTAGGTTCAAATTTTCCCTGCTGGCTCTCTCATATTCCACAAAGGTGCTTTAAATATCTGCCGCAGGCTACTCGGCAGCTTGCTCTCGATTTCTTGATGAGATTTCACTCTGCACAGACCACAGCAGGAGCCAAAACTGAGGCTTACCTTCTGCCAGGTGAGTGCTCCCACTACCAAGCAACGTGGTCTCACTCTCTGGTTTGCTCTTCATCTTCTAGGTGAATACTCAACCCCTTCACTGTGGTATGCAATAGATTGGAGG
>NW_010428533.1:17176-37770 GCF_000710305.1 Buceros rhinoceros silvestris
AAGAGGTTGTGCCTTTCCTTTGTTTTTAATGAGGAGTTACCATAATTATTGGGTTTGAATGGTGCACATGTACGCACACTACGGATTGTTTAAAGGCAAAAAAGAAGTAAAGAACCCCGCTCCCTGCCTCCCTTCCTTGCCTATCTCCTAGTTGTTCAGATGAAGCCCGAACTTGTTTTTACAGCCCCAGCAGAGCAGATGCTGATCGTTTTTCTTGTGTGATTCCAAGCCAGTGAAAGAACACTGGTACCTACTTTTAAATAAACTTCATTAAAGGCACAAAGAATAACACTAGGATCGTCTGTCACTTAGAAACCTGTCATAAATAAGAACTTATTTCTGTGTCCAGTCAGCTGGGAAATGCAGACAGGCCAGTGTTTCTACATCTGCGGGAAAATGACACGTAGGTATAGCACCTGAACGCCCCCTCAGGGCCACTTCCAAGGAGAGACAGATGCTCACAGGCTCTTATGTGTTTCTGTCCTGCTTATTAGGCCAAATACAAACAACAGTACGTGTGGGGCGGTGAAGGGGAGCCTGCGAGCTCGTGGCTTCTGCTGCACCACAGAATTCTACGCTTTCACCTGTCCAAGAGGAGCTCCTAAGGAGACGAGGGTCACCTCCCTCCACCTCTGCAGCTCCCAGCCAACACTTATTCCGTGTTCTTCAGAAGCAGGGCTGTCTCACCCAATGTGCAGGTAACAACTTCTGTTGCAGCCGTGGCAGCTACTACCAAAGAAACAGCCAACAACCGAGGTCACGGTGCAAAGCACAGCTACGGTCTGAAAGCCTCATAGAAATACATGAAATAACTATTAAACATTTCTTTTTATGGTAGGTCAATTTCTTCAGTAATTCAGTAAATCTTCAGTATAAACAACCAGATGAAGGCTTTGAAGGAGTGTGCGAGAACATAAGTGGGAAGCTAATGAGTGAGCAGGGTGGTATTAACCATGTCCCAAAGCGAATGTTGTCGCTGCACTATGAAAGAAGCTAAAAATGATACCTGCCAACTACGGAACTTTTGCTGTTTGAAGGAAAAAGAGATTAAATAGCTTCATAAAATGCCAGAAGAGATGAGTAATTATTCAGTGAGGCACCTAGACCAGATTAATTACAGCTTGGAACAAGAAGGCTTGATAGGGATATTCCTGTAAGTTGGCAGCACTGAAGGAAAAGTTTTCATCTTCTAGGTAACCAACACAATAATAATGCTGATAATAATAAACAACAAGTAAGAAAACCCACCTCCATTTCAACAACAAAACAATAAAGAACAAAGAAGAAAACCAAACAAATCCCCGCCCCCAAACCTCACACTGCAGGAACCGTTACTTCAGGAAGAGGATGCAAGAGCTATTCAGCAGTGTCTACTCTTTCTCCTGTAAGCCAGGAAATCCAGCTCATATATTTTGGAGTACTTCCAAGGTACCCCCAAATAATTTATTAGTAGACTATTAGATTTTATTCTTGCCCTTAAAATAGTGCAACAAAATAAACCAACAACTGTGCAGAGCCTGTTACAAGAAATTTAAATCCAGAAGCTGTGAAGGGGAGAACCTCGTGTGATGTCAAGGAGGTGTGAAGGATACAATGCCCTCAAGATTTCAGAAGAGTATTTTCATTCTTCCTTCTCCCCCTTCCTTAGCACAAGGTATAAAGAGACATTAAAGAAACTGAATTCTCTTCTGCTGGAGAGAAACCCACTGTGCTGTAGCAGTCTCTCTGTCTGGAGGTATAAAGATTACTTGGACTTAGTTGCAGTGACTGACAGCGGCAGTAACCAAAGCCCCACATCACCGTATATTTTATTAAAGAGAATACCATACGCTTCAAGAGCACACCAGACTCCCACCCCACCAAAATTAGGCATCCAGGGTTTTCACGAGCTTTTTTGGTCTTAAACAGGCAATATCAACATACACCACGATACTTCCTTTCAGAATGAGCTCAACAGCCTTTTGCTTCTAATGAGAATAAATACTAAATTCAAGAAGCGCCCCAATGTACTGTCATCTTCATTAATTCCCACACTCTGAACAACTGTCACCAATTAACTTTTTTCCAGCAGCACTATATCACACAGTATGAATATCTAATGCTAATACCTTTACTCATAAAGACATAAAATTTGCTTTGGCTCATCCAAAAGTCCCTCTCTGTGCTCAGTCTTCCAGACAAAATTCGGTTTCAAGTCACTAACAAACAGCACATCTTCCACTGTGATGCTTTCAGATCTGTTTGGGTCTGATTCTACAGACAAATCATGTCCTACCTTCTCAGGTTTACATTTAAACTCTCCTTTACGAGTGAGCACTGGCAGGCCCTGGTCCTGGGGTGCCATTCTGTGGTTGTGTTCACATGAAGGACTCCTCTTGCGATCTCAGGCTCCAAGGTCACCACTATCATCGCCCCGTGAAAACTACCAAACTCAACTCAGAAGCTCTTCACTTACCTGTAAGAACAGCCGAGCTTCTCCAGCGCTGCCGTTCCTGGGCTGAGGAAGGACTTGCAGCAGAGAACCAAACCATGGAAGATTTCCTGCAGGAGCACGGAGAGGAGCAAAAGCAGCAGAAACAACCCCCAGACAACTAGTGAGGGCAACACCCAGCTGACACTCTCTAGCCTCTGATGACCGGGCATTTATCGCCTTGCTAACTGGCTCCTTCTGGTATATTCCTCTCATCCCAGCATTACTCTACCTGCCCTTTCCTCCTTTCTCTCTGCTAGAAAATCCTCAGAGTCTTACCCCAAGAAAAAATGCCAAAAGCCCCATGAAATCATTATTTTTCAAGTGAAGAGAAAAAGCAAGTGGTCATCTAACTATTAGTCCAAAAGAAGATTTTTACAGAAAATATTTGACCACCTTAGATATTCTTATATTTCTCTTCAGGAGTTAAATTGTTAATGGTGTATAAAAAGCCCCAAACTCTAACCCTTTTTCCAAGCAGTTCTCTTTTTAGAACACTAACCCCCCCCATATTCGTAGTCCATCTTTATCTTCAAGGATTTTTTTAATCCAGCATCTTTTGCATTTGTTTGCCATTTTAAGGTCATATTTACGGAAATGCACCACATCTTGAAGTTCTCATTCAAAGACAATTCACAGAGAGAGTTTGACACCATATTTCAGGTGCTTTTTCTGCCCTTTTGTGCCTGTACAGGTAGGTGGATTCTTGCCTTCAGCCAATTCTGCCTAAGGACAGCAATTAGTTGGTTAATTAGCTGTGTTACACTCACAGCTTTGTCGTTTAAATTGACATTGAGAAAGAGATAATATCAGGTCAAATCGGTTACAGTAATATTTTCACTAGATTTAAAGAAACATCTTACTTTTCTTATTCACAGGTATCACGGCAAATTTAGGAAGAAACAGAAGAGCTGGAGTATGCGAAGTGTCTTCGTGCACAAGCTAACAACTTTGGGGAGCAGTATAGACAGTTTAATTGCTGGTCATGAGATCTCAGTTGGTTTGGTGCTCTCTGATAACCACTTGCAGCTGAGAAGTCTGATTGAGTGCTAACATGTCAGTGGGTGTTTAACACGAACCCCCGAGTGACACACTCAACAGTGCAGATAACTCAGGCTGGCCTCTCTGAGGGGCTGCGTTCCATGTCTTCCCTGTCTCAGCCAAAATATTAACAAGACTAAACAATCAACAGTGAGATCATCCAACAGTACAAGTCATGACTGACGCAGCTCGCGTTATCCCGCGCTGCTGCCTGGCCACGTTGCTCTCCTGAAGTGTTGATGCTGCGTAGGCAGGTGCTAACAAACACGGAGCTCCTGCAATTTCCTTTGAATAAACTGAAAATGATTAAATGAATACAATAAAAATGAAAAATGCGAGTACTACAGGAGCAGTTTTATTTGGCAATAAATCTACCCGTGATTATAAGTTTTTTGCTAGTGCTCGCTGACCGAAGACAGTGAGCTAGCTCTGCTCTGTATTTCCAGAAAGTTTCAGCCCTAGTGAGGCTTTTCAGTGGTATGAGCTTTTTATATTGTCCTCTTCTTAATCAGTTTTATTTCTGGTATCACGTACAATTTGGAAATCAATCAGACCAAAGCAGCCTGATAAACTTTTGGTTCGGTGGAAAGAAAACCCCTTTACCACACACCTGGTGCCACAGATTCCATCAAAAAGCTCCTGCAAGTGCAAGCAGAGCCTGGGTGTGAGCACGTACTGCGAAGCCACGCTCGAATTACTGCAGCTATCGCCGGGGCTCCAATGCTGCTGTTACCAGAATCTCTAGAGAAGTGTTCTACTGTTATTAGCGCTGCTCTGAGCTACTTGGAGAGGTTTTTTTGTTGAAAAGACAGAAGTTTAAATCCTCCTTTGGGAGGTTGCAGCCCAAATAATCTTCGTTGTCATGTCCATGAGGTAGAAAATAATACATTTTTAAAAAATTCTTTTTAGGGTATATTTCTTCCCTGCCTATTTTCTGAAGGCTGCAATGTCATTGTCCCCTTGAAGAAAAAACATCGGTGTCCTCTGCAATACTAATATGGTCCTTTGGGGTAATTTTATTTCTTTTTCTTACAAATTAAATGGATTTGCAGAGACAGAACTCTTCAAAGATATTCCCAGAAGATCTCTGGTTAGATTAAACCAGTACTTCAAAAAATAATGAATCTGTTTCTGAAAAGCAAATGTTTGTCCCTTCCAAATTGTGCCTGGAGTTCCCCTGAGCTTTACAATTCAGTGAGCGTTAATGGTACAGAGCACAACTGATGGGACTTCTCTGGGAAGACAGGATGCAGCTGCTTATGCTTAATTAAAACTGGTGGGCTGCTTTGATCGCTGGGTTTTTTCCTTCTCTACCTTTTGAGCAAAGCATCTATGAACGTTTAAACGTGTGCTGTGTGTTTGTGTCTGAAAGTCACACAGTGCCTCTGAAGCTTTCAGAAGAAAAGTGCAATTCCCTGCAAGGTGAAAAGATTGACGTGTTTAACTGTGTTTACATAAAATTTTCAGCTCCCTGTGTTCAGATCCATCATGATGTATGCACTTGACCCCTTAACCAAACCAGTTTGGTACAGGCTCCAAAGGAGGTGGGGGCCTGAGCCACAGCCAGGCTGAGAACTCCTCTAGTTCCTAGAAGACCCACAAAGGAGCACAGTGACACAGTGATCATCAATGCACATGAGCTTGGAACACTGATCCTGCAATTAAAGCATGAACGGTGGGGAGCTTTTCCAAGACACATTTACCAAGGAGCAAAGGAAGTTGTGCGGACAAGGAGTCTCACACGTACCTTTCTCGTTGTGTGCAATGTCATTAGGAGCCAACCACTGTCTTCCGTAACTGTGTCACCCTAAGGGAGCCTTCTTTGAGTTCTCCCTGCTGGGCAGCGTGGGTGCATGGCAGTGATCTCCCCTTGAGCTGGCATCTCTCTCAAAGTTGCTTTTTGAAGCAGAGAAATCTTTTACCAACAGCAGATCTTTGGTAAGTGACCAGTATCACACATAACCTCGACGTGGGGTAACTCTGCGTCTGGGTAGTGTGAATCGTCGTTCAGACGATTGTGCCGTACGGAGGTAGGGTGAACCTTGGCATTGAACTTTCTGTTGCAGTGTTACACATTGTATTAAAACCACTGTTGCTAATACTTTTGACAGTGGTCAAAGGGAAGGAGCAGAATTAGTCAGAGGCAGCACAAGATGCTGCTGGAGCGGGTGAGAGTCTGTTCTACTACATGGCCTGTAGCAACAAGGATCTCAATGCTTTCACGTCTGCCCAGGGAGCGGCACAGCTCCTAACAGGAGGAGGATGGTGCTGAGCATCATTTGAGGAAAGGAGCGTATGTTGTGTGTCAGAGGTTAGGGCTGGGCTGGCCACTAGACGAACGGCAGATGCTCTCTATTAACCCCCCTCCCTTCCCCAAGGGGAAGAGAAAGCGAGTAAGGGAGAGAGACTTACGGATTGGAAAAGAAAACAAAAACTGCTTTAGTTAAAATAATAACTATAAAATGAAATATATACAAACACTAATAATGAACCCAAGCTCCCTGATGGCAATTATGCCACCGTTGCCACTGGTGCTGTGGGCAGGCACTGGGGAAGTCCCAGCCTGGACTGTGGCAGATGGGGACAGGATTCAAGAGCTGGATTCAGGAATGCACGGACTGGGATCGAAGGTAGAATGGACAGAGTTCTCATTGGACACCAGCCACTGAAGAAGAGAGCTTGACCCTTGTGACCCCTCAGCTTTATACCGAATATGATGTCTATGGGATGGAACACCCTGTTGGTCAGGGTAGGGTCACCTGTCCTGTCCGCTCCTCCACACAGGTGCAACCTCCAACTCCCTGCACCCTCACCGTGGTTCACAAGATTAACAGTGACCTTGGTCCCCACAGGAGCAAGGATAAGCCAGAGCCGTTCTGCATCCCAACCCCTGCTAGTGACTGTGAACATGAACAGTTATCACTGCTAGGAGCAGGCACTGTCTGCAGAAACACACCGTTAACATCACAAAGTGCCACCACTGAGAAGAGCCTGAGCGGAAAAGTGAAATCTCTGAGCAGAATCAGTCCCGATCTAACTCAAACCAGGACCCTGTACCAAGTCAAATCAGAACAAAAGCAGAGAAACCTGCAGCTCTCCCCATCTTCTCTGTATTTTGAAAAGACACAGCTAGGCTGTGCTCTGGGGCGCGGGGCAGGGCGCGCGAGCTAGCAGGGACGAGGGGGAGGTGAGGTGTATGAACCCAGGGACAGGCAGGCACGGCAAAGCCACTTCAAACCCTGAGCTGTCTCTATCCAACGGTGCATTGTACGGCACACACACGGCTGTCTGAAATAACTTGCGAATCTTTGCACAGGGATAAGCCCTTACTTTAACCCTTGCAAGTACCAGGGCTGGTCTATAGCCTAGGAAGCAAAGAAACCCAAATGACGTCTCCTCAGCCTCTGTGCAGCACATACAATTCACTGAAATTAAACTTGCCTGAGGGTGTCTCTCATCAGCTACCAGGATTCATTTTCCTCCTTTTCTCGGCTGGGTTCTGGGAACCTCCTAGCAAAAGCATAAACCAACATCATACAACTTCCCTGTTTCAACTCAGTGGTTAGATTGTCGTGTTGCTGTTTCAGGCAAATACAGTCTAAAAATAGCTATTTTGAACATGATTTTGTGCAGAATAAAGTGCTCAGTGGGTTGCCTTGGTCAAGCCACCTGGGATGAAGAAAAAGAAAGAATTCCTTGTAATTTGAGCAGGCTTTGTCTAACAGCTCACTTGGAAAGATCAAATACTCTTTTACCATAATTTTCAGCCACTGTTGTTGCCACAGAATATTTAATGGGAAGAATACTCTGCTCAGTAACCTTTTATCTTTAAGAGTTTTTAAATGAGCAATTATAACACAGAACAAACCTTTTTTCTGTTGATTTTGATCATTAGTGATTTCCTACGCCATTGCAAACCTAACACAGCCACAGAAAAGTTACCTGAAGAAGAGGGACAACCGCTTCTGAGAGGATAGCTGGAAACATGATCATTTTAAGGATCTTTATTTACTGATATAAACATTTTAATAAAATTCAGTCTGGGTGATTCATAGCCCTTTGAAGCCAATGGAGAAAAGCAGACCTACTCTAAAAATTTGATTGGACTCCATCATACAAAAGCATCTTTAGGGTTACATTTTCAAAAGCGTCCTCACGAGTAAGGACCTTGAATCCCGCGGTGCTTTGAAAGCGTTCCTCTTGGCCGTGGTTTTTGCCTTGAAACCTCTTTGTGTAAGAACGGTTGTCTAATTTGTGAGCTTGATCACAGGTTTGTAGGAGGGACACATCAAGCAGCGTGAGACAAACGCAAGCGTTCCCTGCTCTTTCCAGCCTCCAGAGCCGCCAGCTGCCCCTACCTCCCTCTCAATCCTCTTCCTCCTCTGTGCAGCAGCAGCAGCACAGTTGGTGGAGGCTGTTAGAGTCCCTCCTGCCCTGCCCTTATTGTGGCTTTGTCACCTCCTGTGAAAATTCCCCCACCTGCCCGCAGCCCAGGACCCCATGTCAGTCCCTGCCCCTGTGATGCTGCATCAGGGCTGGTCTCTGGCTCTCCTGCTTGGCCATGGGCCCATCCCCATCCCCAGGGAGGTGTCCAATGCTTAGGGCTGTGCCAGTGCCCTTGGCTGCCCTACTCCTAGCTGGGGTGGTGGGACACGGGAGAGGCTCTGGATGCCAGACCCTGCCCTGCCACTCTGGACAGCCCATAGAGCTACTGGCCTCCTGGCCCCAGGTTGCTGCTCATGGGTCCCCGCTGCACCCTGAGAAGGAGGTTTTTGGACAGGAACTCTGATGAGCGAGGGTGCCTCCCTACAGCTCTTCAGCTCCTGTCTGTCTCTGCAAGTGGCAGGAGGCACATGAAAGCTTTTCCTAGGCAGAAGCTGAAGACAGGCTTCAGCCAGACCTGGTCCGTGTGCAGGCGAGCTTCAGGGTCAAACCTGGAGCTGCGAACCCTACTAAGGAAAGGTAATATTAGGCATAAAGAGATGCACAGCACTGCTCTTGAACAAAATATTTAGCCCATCATCGTAGCTCTTCAGAAAAGTAGAATATGAGAAAAATGCAGAGGGAAGCACAGAGGAAAAATCAGCTTAGTGTGAAAACACCGTTGCATGGAGCCTGCAGGAATTTGCTCTGGCATTCTCCACAGCCAGGATTTCATCCTCACTGTTCTTTTTGGAAAAAAACCTCATCTTGTAACTGCTATTACTGATTTTGTATCAATAATCCTTACAATGCAACCTCACCGTGCTCCACGTGTTTCTGTCCCCCTGCACTAGCCTGTACTGCAGTGGGTTGTGGTTGGTCCATACCATCAGTCAGGGGCAATCACAAGCAGCTTTACCCAGTCTTTGTACCTTCCTGAAATCTGTTGTGTAAGAGTTTATCTTTCAAGACTTATATGGCTTAATTTTGAACATTTGCCACTCAGTTTAAGTACCAAACAGATTACTTTTCTCTTTGTCAGATCAAAAATATTCAGTGTCACAACCTAAGAAGAGGATTGAAGAGTGATAGAGAAAGCTTAACCGAACCTACAGCGGTATTAGTGATGACCGCTGCTTAAATCTCTGAGGATAAAAGACAAAAGCCACTCATCTACCGTCATGCCGTCGAAGGCAACATTCAGGTACTGGATGAGTGCCACTTGTATTTCTTTACCACTGGATAGCAAGACTTGACATTAGAGTCTCAGCTGGTTATTATGGATTTTTAAAGATGGTCCTTTTGCTCTTCTGAAAGCAAAACAGGACACACACAAACAGAATTTGTGCTTCTTTTGCTGCCATCCAGAAAAAATGCAACGACATGTGCTAGGTAGCGACGCGGCCGTGCTGCCTTTGGAAAGCCAGGCTGGCTGCTGCTGCTCTGCAAAGAGGTGATGGGTCATGAAAGGCGGTGGCTGTCTCTGGAATAACAAGTGATACAAACATAAACGACCCTCCAGGATTCAGCTGTCCCTGACCTTCTCTCAGCCATCTCCTCCCTGGGATGGGAAAATTCAGCCTTACCTGTAGAGCTGGCAAACCTTGAGCCGACAGCTGTGAAGTCAGGACAGAAATGGATTGCACCCTTTGTCCAGCTCAGAAACTAGAAGCTTCTAAAAGTTGGAAGGTCATTAGCCATCTTAACAATAAATAATGCAGAAGACATAACTTGTAGAGGATAAAATTTCCCCGAGAGCTGCTATCAGGATCTTTACTGATTTCTATGAAAATTAAAGGTGTGTCTTCACGGGAGGATGCAGACAAACCAAATTCTTGATCTCTTGCTTTGAGCTGGTGTAACTTTAGTTGGGTATTTCCAGTCTGAAACCAGCACGGATGTAGTACAACTGGGTGGTTATGACTGGCAGGCTGCAACAGGAGCAGAGGAGCTCATTTGCTCATCTCCCCACTTGGAGTTAGCTCACCCTGCTATGGAATCTGACTCTCCTTTTCTGGATTACTTACCATACAACACGAGTTTTGATTTAACCTCCATTTCAGATAATGCTCAGGAAGGTTTGAGAAATATGTTTTCCGAACTTTTCTATGAGTAGGACATTGTCCTGCAAATTATTACATTCCTCACCCCTCTCTGCCCTCAAATCCTGCTCAGAGATCAACATCTCGCCTTAACGTGCACAGTCCCTTCTACCGTGTAACCTGTGCCACAGCACGAGAGCTGCTTGTCTCATATTGAACCATTTTTAATGACAAATTGCAAACATGGCTGAGGCACATCCTCAGCCTGCCACGCTTTGGCTCCTTGTTTTAAGACCCTTTCTTCCCCGACGCGTGAATTCTCAGGAGATTTCCAACATTGCATTTTCAAATGAAAGTTTCTGGTTTTAAAATTAGTTTTGTGTTTTGGCACCGACTTGCTGAGGGGGAAGGTGGCTGCGCAGAGAAGACAGCTGAATCGATGTGTTATGAAGGATAACAACACGTGTGTAAAAAGATTAATAATTGTGTATGTCAAGCTTAGAATTATGACATTAATTTACTAAGTGAGGTAACAACGTTTTAGTGAATGAGGTAATTCAAACATTCCTCTGGCACAGAAGACTAAATGTCCACTGGTAAGTTGTGTGTGTTGTAATACAATAGCCTGAGCTGTTGACTGGTGGAAGCCTACGAGCACCATCTAATGTTTCCTGGGCAGTCTGAGCTGCTGTGTCATTTTTCCAAGTTACGGATAAAAAAAGTAAAAGTCCTGTCATGTTTTGTTAAAAACACAGCACGGAGAGAGCTAAGAATGTTAAAAAAAAAAAAAAGATTCAAGGGGTTGTGTTATTCAGGAAAAATCTGTCTTCTCTCCTGAGTGAAGCAGACGTGCTATCTAGAAAACCATTTAGAAGTATTGGTTAGGGACTTGTTGTGCTACATGAAAGCTGTTCAACTTTCGCTTTCTGCCAAAACTACTTCATTTTGATATTTTCACAGCCTTGGTAGCTTGTTCTTTAAATTTGTTTCATGTTACAAACCTCCTCCAAAACAAGGTGGTTACCTTTCAGACACCTGAAGAGACGCCTTCACATCCTCGGTTTTACTTTGTTTACTATGAAAAACATATGAAAGCAAGTGAGCGTGACTGGGGGTTTTTTTCCACGTAAAAGAGATAAGCTCCTTTATGAAACATCTAGACCTTTTACATCAAAACCCAGTCACGTATAACAATTAAATAAAGGCACGTGCCAGGCCACTCTGGAATTTGCATGGCATTGTGTACCACTTGTGTAGGTACATAAACGTGTGGATGGATGTTGGCATTCTCGTCTTCCTTTGGCAAATTTCAGACTGAATTCAGAAAACCAAAACCATACGAGCACCCTGCAGGAATCAAGACGAGCTCACAGCCTGCAGGCAGTGGTCAAAGAAACAAATCTGCTGCTGGTTTCTTCGATTGCATGCAAGGAGACAAAACCCTGTGCCTTCTTTCCAAAGAAATATCATTTTATTGAAGAAACCTTTGCTTTCATCAGGTTTGTGTCCTAAAAAGAATAAAAGCATTGTTTGCTTCATCCTTCCTGTTTAATGGTAAGTGCGGCATTGGCATTTACCAACTCTGGCTATTTTAGCCCTCTTTACTAAGCTCTTTGTCAGATTGAGCATCAGTCATGGCACGAAAGAGAAAAAAAGACAGATGGTAGATAGGGGAATACTCAGTAATACTGATAAAATGTTCAAAATTACAATTCATACCTTTCAATTCATGGCACTCGCTTACAAGTGTCCTTAAAACTCTATGCTTTGAAACTGGTTTCATAAATGAGGCAGGAACTTGTCCCATGACTCCTGGACCTGGAGGATGCTGAAACCACAAGATATGCAACGAAGGTCTAAGAAGTAGCATCAGTAAATCACATTACCCCGTTTCAGAAATAATTTGCAGACCAGATTCTTAAGATTTCAGGGCTACATATTCAGGTGGCCAACGCTGCAACTAGGATTAAGCTTTCTTGACCAGCTGAGCTCCCAGGTGAGTCCCAGATTTCTAACAGCACTCGTCTGCTGGCACTAACTGATCATACCTTCGGATGATTTTAACATTCCGTATGTTGAATTTTGTTGAAAATGCACCTTCTATATTGGTGCTGAAGTGGGAGCTGACAGCAGATGCACGTGTATTAAGATTTGGATCGTACCAGGAGAGTGCTTTTGCAGTAACTAGCCAATGCCCTCCCGTTCCTTGTGCTGTGGCTCACCTTGTGGAGCTGCCTCAGAGCACGCAAACCCGGCTGCCTCCAGAGCCACGCTTAGATGAAAAACATGCCCAGAGAGCAACTCTAGCGTGATTCAACCACTTAGAGGCAGCCAGCCCACAGGACCAGCCAAGATATGGTCTGAGGTACCATTCCCAACCCTCCTGCCTCCATGAATATATGTAGTGTGGGTGCTGCAGTCACAGCACCAACTGTTTTGTGCTGTAGATCTGCTCCTATTGCACTGTACTACTTGCTAATACAGGCGTAGCTGTCTTTAGAAGAGTTGGCACTGTACCCTCGAAAGCGTGATTTTAGTGACATATCTACAGCACACAACGGGGAACGGGGCAGAAACACAGCTCAGGGTTGTCTCATCGGGAAGGACACTGGCAATAGGGTGGATGAAGGATCATCAGAAAAGGGTTTATTCTAGCTAAGAGAATGCTGGGGAATAGAGAATTCAATAAACAGAGAATATTCAATAAACCTGTGGTATAAAAGCACTATGTAGGACAGACATTCCCTTGCTGTAAGATGCTAAACCACTTGCACTAGCTAAATTAGTTTTGTGCAAAACAGTGCTCTAGTAGTATGTGGGAAATATGAGGGAAAACCTAAAAAAGCTTTCTTATTCTGTGGCTATCACCATGGTGTTTGAGCACATTCCATAGCTAATAGGGCAGCTTTGGGGCTGGCAGTAGTTCTGAAACTTATTCGTATGGAATTGATGAGGTATACGAAGGATGCATCGGCATATGTACAAGGGAATTATGAATCCTGCACATTAGGAAAAAAAAAACAAAACACACTAGCAGATCTGGTGTTTTACTCCAAGCATTAACATTTAATCTTAATGCCTTCCTTCCTTCCTAGAGAAACAATTATAATATGAATCAATTCAAAGCCCGAGGAAATCAGCACTGTTTGCCCAAACACATTAACTTTTGGCTGGATTGAGTGGCTGCAACCACCTATTTCATGGAATTAAAACATTTGACAGCTAGGGCAAGTTTGTTCTTAATGTACTACCAGCTCAGGACAAACTGGAATAAGCTTTAGATCCTGTCGTATATGGAGTAGGTCCCTCTCCACTGTAACTCCTTTTTATTATTTTTTTAAATTTATTTCTGCCTTCCCAAAGAGAGAATTATGAGATACCTGCATTATACACTGTAGTTATTTGAGTGACTGCATGGTTAAGGGCTTTGAAAATTCTACCCGGAATGCTGTCTCTTAGTCCTTGCCCTTGTTCTTATTTAATCCAAGTTGAAAAACCTATTAAAACTTGAAATGAGTAGAACTTGCAGAAGAAGAAACCCACCAAACAGCCAAGTAAGACTCAAAAGGAGTTTCAGCATTCTAACGCCGAATGAATTAACAAAGGTATCCAGATCGGTACTGAGTGTCTTTTGAACATCGCAGACATCCAAATCATTAAAGTCCTCATTGAAGTGGCTAACGCTATTTTCCAAGCATTTTAAAAAAATATGTATTAAACACATAGCAGAAGATTAAAAAAAAAAAACCAACCTGAAGCACCAACCATCAGGCCACATACCAAAGGCAAAAGGCAGCAGAAAATCAACTCCAAGTCAAAGAACTTGTACTCTTAAATCCCTTTGCTACTTGTGAATGGTTTTAAACGGTACATTGAAGAATTTTCCTTCCTTTTCCTAAATTTATCCAAACTAATATTTTTAAATGATGATGATTAGAATTGCCATTTTCAACGACAGTGGTAGAGCTTAACATCTGAGTTTAACTATACAATTCTAAAAAAATAGCTACAGAAACCACGTGGAATTTGAAGATTCAAGGCAAGAAAACTAAATTTCCGAAAACATACTAGTCAAAAACGTGAACAGCGTGTCAATGAAATGATTGAATTATCAAAAGTTTCTCTTTACTGGAAGGATGAGAATTTGCCCTGTAGCTTCACAGCAACTAGAAAGTTCAGCTGATCCAGAAATAAGCGGTGGATTAAAAAGAATCAGTTCCAACACCCATAGGGAAATAACCCCTTCCGTGCTCCACATTAAACAGATGAAATAAAGTTCAGAGTTTTAAAAGGGTGCTTTCTTCTTTTCTTTCTTAAGCAGACTTCTTCACATCGCTTGTTTTCAACACGTTCCTGAAGGGGCTCTGCTGCATGTTTGTCTGGGAAGGTGGAGGACGTGTTTTGTGCGAGCCAGACAACAATGCCACCACCAAGGACGTGCAATTCAGCTCTTCAAGAGGAGTTCCCTCCAGCGTAAGGCCTGTTCACGCCGTTTGATTTTGGGTATATTCTGGGGAGCACACACCATTGCCTGGTAGTAAAAAAGATACATCTAGGTAATAAATTGAACTGGTTTAGGTCACAAGTGCTGATAGATGTTTGGAACCCTACAAGCGTCTTGCACAAGGATTAACCAGTAAATCCCAATCAAAGCTGTAATTATCTTTTCTCTGAGCACATGACTGAGTTACCTTTAGGTAAGTTACTTCACTCTTGGTTTTCTTTATTTTTATTTTGGAAGCATTGCTTCTTAAGAGGTGTAGCATCTCTGCACCATACTTCTCTATCAGCTGCTCGGATAGAAATCTGAAGTAGAACCGCTAGAGCGGCTCCTGAATTTCACTGCGTGATTTACAGAAAACTTTTCTCTTTTTACTCTGCATCTGTTGGTAATGATTCATAGATCTGAACAGTATTAGTAACACACTGACACCTCATCTCAACTTCTCTTCCAACTTGTCTTAGACTTGTCATAGAATGTGATGATGTTCCAAGCACAGGACATTTTGTGCCTTACCAGATTTCATTGCTTGGATTTGAGTACAATGGGAAGAGCACCCCGCCCTGGCTTCCTCGTGAGGGCTACTGCGCTGACATATTAAAGACATCCTCCCCTTTAACGACGCTGAAGAGTGAAGTCCTGGTTCTTCCTTCATTAGTCAACTAATCCAGACAGAGCAGACATCATCCTACCGAGCTTTCATTGCTCCTAGCTCTAATGGTTGTGCTGACATTTCCAAAGCATAATTATGTTATTTCTCAAAATCTTTTTAATTGTGATTTTTATATCTGACAAGCGTACTGTTCCTTATGCTGGTGGTACATTATGCAACACTCCTGTAATTTCTGGTGTGCTTCCCGATTCCAAGATGGTGTGGGCTCTACCCGCCAGGCAAAGAGGTAACAATTTTTGCTGAGGAATAAAGCAAATAACTCATTGTGTGAATTCAGCTGCCCTCAGCTCACTCCTCACCTCGAAACAGTGAGTCACCCAGGTTTCTGCTTTTGAATGAGAGTCAGAGCCAGTAACAAGCAACACGCATCAACTGTATTTACATTTTTATAGCAGAGCAGTTGGTGGTTTACAGATGAATACAAAATATAAGCTTCATGTGGAAAAAATTCTCAATGAGATTTTCACATTTTCTTATTTGGAAGTTAACAATTTCCTGATAATTTAGTCATGTACAAGAGATCACGACTGTTCTGCTGGAAGCGTAGGAGAATTTTCAGGAGGTGGAAAGCTGAGGGGCAAAATTGCTTCCAGAGAAGTTAAAGATCAAGAATCTTTGAGGGAAAAAAAGAGCTGAAGCTGAGCAGAGCTCCAGGCAAGGGGGTTAGATAAAAGCCCGTGTGTTTTGGCAGGACATTTACTGAGTGTGCAGCCTGGGCAGGAGAGCCGAGTCCCCAACAACCCGGGTTAGGGACGGCCAGCCGGTGGCACAGCGAGGCAGCTCAGGTTTGATCTCCGCACAAGCAGATTGAACACAGGTCTTTAATTTCTGCCTCCTGTGTCTGTGTTGTCTGTTTAAGAAAAAAATATTTTTCCTTACTTACATCTTGACTTGGCTTGAATGAAGAGCGATTCTGAAGGAACTGGTTAACAGCAGCGTTTGATGTGCCCGGGCAGAGAGAACCCTAACCAGAGCTCTAGGTCAGCCCGTACATTTCACCAGGAAATAAACCACTAGCAGCTCGTCCAAGAGGGAAACTCTCTTCCCGTGAACAGCATCAGCCAGAAAAGCTCGCTGGCATGCAGCAAAGAAGTGAGGCATCTATAGAAGCCCTAAGGGTCCTGCAGCACCATTTTCATGGGGGAACTGACTCCCCATGGGCCATCACCTAATGACAGCAGAGGATTATTTTAATGAAATCTTATGAGTTTTAGATTTTTCCATGGGAAACCTTCTATTTTCTCACATCCTCATTTGGGAATGTGTACAAGCTATAAGAAAGAAGGTACAGAGTGGAAAGTTCCAGGTTTGGGGTAATTCAGAGTTGTCAGACACTCTTTATAACTTTCCCCACCTTTTCCCACTTCTGAAAAAAGTGGATCTGCTTTTTTGCCAAGGCGGGTTGTAAAAAATGTCAGTATTTCTGTGGAAATACCACGGAACTTGGTTTTAGAAAGGCTTCAAGAACATCCCTACCATGGCTGTGTGATTGCCAGCAAGTGTAAGGGGGCTTTTTCTATAAGCTGAAATCT
The DNA here is from genome assembly GCF_000710305.1 of Buceros rhinoceros silvestris. Lineage (NCBI taxonomy): Eukaryota > Metazoa > Chordata > Aves > Bucerotiformes > Bucerotidae > Buceros > Buceros rhinoceros. Next base: position 33,858 of record NW_010428533.1, read on the forward strand.
CTGGTGTAGCCAAGATTAAAGGCACAAATATTGAAGCTTACCTGGTCCTAACCTGAGCAACAAAGGGTTACCTGATCCTTAGATATGGGAGTTTAACCAATTTTATTTACCACTGTATCTGCAGATTGAATAGCACAAGTATTTCCACCTTTTCCTCCAGGATGGGAACGGTGAGGCAAGGGGAAGAACGGACAGAAAGATCTTGTAACGATTTTCCTTCTGCTTTCATTACAGGAGAGGGTGAGCCGACAAAATAAGTACATCACTAGAACACCACTGGTTGAATCTTGAAATAGCTTGTTAGTTAAATGTCCTGCTTGGCATTTTGAGCAGAAAAAGTATTGGAGAACTGTTCAAATAATCATTATTATTTACAGCAGAATCTGAAAATTTCCATCTAAAGTACTCAAACATAATATTTGTTGAAACCCCGGTAAGAGAAATAAACGAGCTGTGAATGGTTCTGCAGTTAGTTCTTTTTTTTTTTTACTTCTATTTCCAATTTTATCTTTGCACACACCCTTTCTTACATCCAGCTGCCCTCAGTCCTTTTACTGCCATGCTTTGGCAGTCACAACCATCCCTGCTCTCCACCCACACTTCCCTTTTACCTCTAATGAGTTGTAGCATTTTCTTGTGTACGAGGTGTCTGAGTGATGTGTGACACATACGTACATACACTGTGCTTGCGCTTCCCGACTGCTCGTTTCTTCTAAGGATTCGTCAAGGGGACATTAAGCAGCTCCTGGGCTTTGGTAATTAAGACAGCAAGGGAGAAAGGTAAATGCTAGTGTTTAATTTATTACCGCTGTTACAAATTCTGATGGCATAGAGGGAACTGTATTACACCACTGAGTTTTAAACATGCGCATTTTATACTGAAGAGAAACTGCCTAGACGGCAATTACATTATCTTTCTCGACCTGGTATGGGCCGTGTTCCTGCACCTCAGGACCCGAGATTTTAATGCTGGGTTATATAGCATATGGTTTAAAACATTTCTTTTGTAAGGTGGTAGGCTGGTGACTCCATGCATTCATAGGAAAGGTTCATAAACTTACTTTATTTTAATGGAATCAACTGATGCTGTTTTTTCCTGAATGTGTACTCCCTCTTCTTCAAAGATACGGGTACACACCATGAAACTTTTCTACACAAACTGCTGTTAGAATTTTTTTAATCTCTTTTCAGATACTTTAAACCGCAAGATCACCTGTGGTTAAAACTGGTGAAAAAACCCAACCAACTAATGTAAGGAAGTTGTGCTAAGACTCTCAAGAATTGATAACATGGCAAATGAATCCATTCCAAATGCAAATGATGTATAAACCTTTATAGGATGTAGAAAACCACCACAGAATCATTTTTGTTGGAAAAGACCTTGAAGATCATGAAGTCCAAGTGTTAACCCAGCACTGCCAGGTCACCACTAAACCACGTCCCTCATTACCGCATTGGTACATCATGTAACCCCCTCCAGGGGTGGGGACTCCACCACTGCCCTGGGCAGCCTCTACCAGGGCTTGACATCCCTTTCTGTAAAAAGATTTTTCGTCATGTCCAACTTAACCCTGCCCGGGTGCAACTTGAGGCTGTTCCCTCTGGTCCTGTCACTTGTTACTTGGGAGAAGAGACTGACCCCCATCTCACTACAACCTCCTTTTAAGTAGTTGTAGAGGGTGAGAAGGTCTCCCCTGAGCCTCCTTTTCTCCAGGCAAAACACCCCCAGTTCCCCCAGTCGCTTCTCACAGGACTTGTGCTCTAGACCCTCAACCAACTTTGTTGCCCTTCTCTGGACACGCTGCAGCACCTCAATGTCCTTAAGGGGTAAATTGTACAAGCTCAGGGGCTTCCTGAGACAGAGCTTCAAAGAGACCGTTGTATTTAGTAGCTGTCAGTGGACTACACTCCAGCAATTCAATTTAATTCCTTTTGGAGGCTATTTATACTTTCAACCTTTTGTGATAATGAGTATTAACAACATCTCTTACTCCTCCTGATACGCGAGATGGGAATAATAACCCCTATTCACCTTCTTCCCAGCTTTCAAGATACGATCTATTTCCAGTATACCTTCTCCTAGCTGCCTCTTTTTCAGGCTGGAGCATCCTCTTTTATTCCCATTTCTGATTTTGACTCTGATTTAGTCTCTGCTCTGTAGAAGCTGCTCCATATTTCTATCATTCGTTTCAATCTTTAAGAGAGAGACTATAATCTCTAAAGCACTGCATACATGGGCACAATATTCCTTCTTAATTCCGTTCTTTTTCTAGTTGTTCCTAACGTTTGATTTACCTTTACTACCGCTGGAGATAGTTTTGGAGAACAAACACCAAGATCACAGTGACTCCAGGATCTTTCCCTGACAGATGAGAGCTAACACAGAGCCTGTTACTGCGTCTCCTTATTTTAACTCAGGTACACTACTTTGCACTTACCAATATGGAAACCCGTTTTCTTTCTGTTTTATCACTCAGCACCAGGAGTTCCGCAGCATCAGGAGAGCCTACTGCTGTTCCTCAGGCAGCTTTGTTTGGACTATTCTCTCTATTCCTTCAGCCTTGACTGCTTGTCCCCACTCCTGCTTCCCTAAATCCTGATCGGTTTTGGAAGGGGACTGAGAAATTCTGCAATCAAAATATCTTCTTGTCCACTAGAGGGAAGTACCTCCATAATTAGGATTTGATGCATGACCACACAGATCAAGGAAAATAATCTTTTGTGTTTCTGAATTGCGAGGTAACGCTCATTTTCTGCTTTAATAGTAATAATTAAATGAACAAACGAGCAACTTCTTTCTGCAAGGACATCGACACATTAGGTAATAAATAACCACTTAAATTGAATTGTGTTAGGCTTACTCTGTTCAATAAAATTTTGCTTATGACTTAATAGATTCACAGGAAATTGCTCTAGAAGAACAATTAAAGAAGATGAAAGTTAGATTTGTATTTCTAGCAAAATGTGTATTGTATTCAACTCCCTTCAAGTAGAAATACCATTAAACTTTCATGAAATGATGTTAAATTACTTTTCACATAATTGTCACTCTGAAGATGAGTCATAAGGAGAAGTCACCTGAATAATGTTATATTTATCTCTGCACTGACACGTGAATCCATCCTTTTCCATCCTTCTGCTATTTATATGGTACTATCAAAGAAAAACTGATAAAGGGAGAAGTACGGATCTACTGCAACATTTAAGCGATCAGTTATTTCACAGATTTGAACCGAGTATGTTCACAGCTAGACACTCACTGCACAAGAACCTGAACGCTGCATTTCCCACAAAGTTTAGGAACTCAGGTATGAGAGGACTAGGTCATATGCAGACACCGTATGACCACATTGCATTTAATTTTATTTTTTCTTACTAAACTCTGACAGAGACTCTCCCCTTTTTCACACATCTTAGAAATGCATCAACAAGCTAATATTGCAAAGCTTCGAAGATTGATTATTGAAATCCTCCAGACTTAGCAGCTTTTAAGATTTCAGATATTAAACCCTTGTGTAATGGCTCTCTACTCAGCCTGAATGAGGTTTGAGCTCCTACTTCACTGGAAATCTATCGCTATTTTGAATTTTCATGATCAAATAATAGTCTAAGAGGAATTTAGTGGGAAACCAAATGTAAAACAGAGGTAAACTCACTGTCTTGAGCCAACCTGTGTTTAGACAACGTTGAGATATCTGACCAAATGCCTTAACATTGTCTTTTAACTGTCACCTGAGTAAAAGGAATTCTCATTTTATTATATTAAAAAAATAATTGTTTCATTATAAAGAGAAAAAATTAAGTTAGAAAGAGGTGACAAGATGCTACAACAGTGACTCTCATTCTTCTCTGTCACAGAATCAGCCTGCTGAAATGCTTGCGGCTTTTGCCCACTCTTCTGGGTCTGTGTTTT
>NW_010428533.1:37792-74927 GCF_000710305.1 Buceros rhinoceros silvestris
GCCTGCTGAAATGCTTGCGGCTTGTCACAATTCTTGTGGCTCTGGATTTCATATGAACCCTCCATGCCCTTCAGCAGATCTTTCTACTATTTGCTCCTATCGGTTAAAACTTTAATGTACTGCCAGGAAAGGACAACTTCTCTTTCTTCGTCACATTGAATCATTAGCAGTATCCTAAACCACAACATGGGTGGGAATTACCAGCAAAATTGAGGGGGGGGAGGGGGGAAGCATCCAGACTGTCCTAGCACTTCTCCCTTTAGGTTCTCTAAGGGGAAAACAGGGTTGTATTTGCCCTGTGCTTCATTATCTTCTTCCCTTGTGATCACCTCATACCACAGGAATTAGGATGCAAGGTAGGCAGTCCCAGGCACAGCAGAGCATCCTGATGGCCCTTCCCAAGCTGTCTGCACCGAGGATGCGCTGGGAGCCACCCTGAGCAGGGTGACAGCTGGGAAGACTTTCCCTGCCCAAACGCACCCAGCAGAGAGGGAACATCCTTTCTCCAAACACAGCCTCTCTTTGAAGCAGTTCCAGAGGGAGGGTGGGCAGCAGGGGCCCTGCACTCTGCCACTGCCTCCCCCTTTGGGGAGTTGGGACCCCCTAAGGAGCTGTGAGGTTGGGGCTTTAGCTGATGCATTCAAAACAGAACATAGAAATGTAAACCTGTAGTATCCAGGTTCTTACAGATTATTTCCTGCATGGTAGGAATTAGTTTAAAAATGCAAAACATGGTGTTTGTGATTTTTTTTTAAGCTTAACGCAAAATGACAGTTGACTAAACAGTTCTACATACAATTTCCAGTTCCATTTAAAAGGCTTACATTTTCAGTGAACATCCCTTCCAGGCTTCCCTCCCAAACTCAGTCTTTGCTCTGGAGAAACCCTCAAACACTGAAATAAACATTAGCTCCAAACTGCCTCTGCCACCTCACTTTCCCCTTCGCAGCTCTGTTTCTTAGATAACAGTACAAGCTTCAACTTCACAAGGTGTTTTCCACTTCACACCAGCAAACTGTTAAACAAATGACTTGGCTGCAGAGCGATCTCTGCCTAATGAGGTTTTTGCTTTAGGTACTGTTCTGGGCACAGACTGAAAAAGAAGATGCTCACTTACCACAGAAGAGTCGCTGCTGAGATTTGAGCAGCAGAACCATGGATGAAGGGCGTGCAGGAGAGAGCGGTTAAATCACATAGCTTCCTTTGAAAAATGAAGACTTTTGGCCCAGCTTTCTGAAGTCTAAAACCTATAATTAATGGTGACCAGACTGCTCAAGGCTAATGGATTCCCTGTGTAGCCAGCCTATCATTTTATTTAAACGATAATGGAAGGGAAATGCTCCCGCTGCAATCAGCAGGTTGTGGCAGCAGAGCAGAAACCAGCACAGAATAGGTGGGTGGTTTTTCTCTGGGTACGAAAACAGTGTTGAAGGAAACACATTTCTTTGTAAGATTATGATGGGGATGGCAAAAAGAGCGATGAAGGATTTCAAAACTAGAGTGTGAGAACAATGTTTCATGCTGAACAGGTCAGGAAGGGGTCCCTGCTCTCTGAAGGCACACAAAGCCATGCCTGGCTGGGTTTTTGCTGCAGGCTGCTTTCACGCTGCTTCACACATATGCCCAGGGTACCCAGTGAGGAGGGAGATGGGTGATGTGAGACTGCTCAGGGCTGGCTCACCCCTCCATCCTCGTCTGTCTTTGTCAAGCGTCCTTCCACAGAGTAACTGAAAGGTAGAATTTCCAGGAGTGGCCACTAATTTGTAGTGCTTTTGTGCACACACCCTGAAAACCTAAAAGAGGGAGTTCTGAACAATGGGGTTCACTGGTTTCCAGGGGTACCTTTGAATTCCTGCATGCCTGGAAGAGCATGACATCAAACATAGCTAAGTTCCTTTCTTGTTTTAAGAACATCACTCCCGACAACCTTTCTAAGCCCTGGTTTCCACACCTATAGTAATGCTGTATCTATAGTAATACTAGCAATCTCTTTCACGTAGATACTTAAATGTACAGACAAATAACAGTAAATTGAAATTATTAAACACAAAGAATTAAGGCTGACTGGCAGAAGAGGTGACAGCATTTTTTAAAAGTCCATTCTTAGCAGACCTGTTCCTTGACCTGTGAAAAAAGGCAGTGTACTCAGTTTATCTCAGGTGACTAGACATAAGCAGAACAGACATCTGCTAACACTGCAATAATTCAGGCTACAACATGATTTCCATCATAACCACCTTTCCCTGGTGATTTTCAGGCATTCTTAACTTCCTGAAATATTAATAACTGCTGAAATTTATTATGCACCTAGGGCTCGGGCTTGTGATGTACATAGCTCTGCGGCCCTAAGCTGGCACAAGAGCTTGTATTGACATGCTTTTCTAGCACAGAAGCTAAGCAGCAGCAAACAGGGCTGGAAGGTGCCTTAAGGGACTGTTGAGCATCCCCCGACACTTCCACCCAGGGATGGGTAACCATACCTTTTTCTAATTTATTCTTAACAGCCTCCAGTGACAGAGGATGTTGCCAGCATCTCCATTCTCAGGCCTTTCTGTGCTCACTGCTGGGACTTCTGTTGAACCTAAGCCTTCCACTGGCAACCTATATTATTTTTTTGTGTGCATTATGTATCTTAGAGGGACTATCTAGCTGAGGCTTAAAAGGGACTTAATCGCAGCCTTTGAATGCCAGTGGGGAAGTTACGGAGAAGATGGAGCCGGGCTCTTTACTGAGGAGCATGGCACAAGACAGCGGTCATAAATTCAGATGGTGGATATAAAAAGAGAGATAGTGGTCATAAATTGGAACAGAGAAGTTCTGGCTGGACATCAGGAGCACGTTTCAGAATGAGGATCATTATACATTGGAAGAGGTTGCAGATTCTCCCCACTTTGAGGTTTTCAAGACCTGACTGTTCAAAATCCTGAGCAATCTGGTCTGAATTCAGCACTGACCCGAGGGCCCTCCCAGCCAGAAGAGTCGCTCTGTGACTCTACTTCTTTGCAAAAAACCCTCTTACAATGAATCTGCTTCTAGTTTTATCTAGATTAGATACCAGCAATGTGTTCAGCCTCCCTTCACAAGCTGTTTTCCACAAGCCTGGCTGTTGTTCTTTCTCCCCTCTGGACCTTCTCTGGGTTTCTCCTGTCTCCCTTGAAGGACACTGAGCCTCTGGTTTGACAGATGAGAACGCTTTTCCAGACTGAAGCCAAAGGTCTCATCAAGGGACAGAAGAGAGATTCTCAGTTGCTACGCAAGAGCTGAACCCTCACTTGAGATGGCGCAGGACAGCATGCACAGCGTGGCATTGGCATTCTGAAACACGGATATTCCGTAACAAGCAGTTTGAAGCTCCTCAAAGTGCACTAGATACTTCCTTAGCCGTGCAAGACTCCAAATGTAATGACTAGAGCTACCCTGAAACTCGATTTTTCATGCACCTCCTTCTCCAGACCATGAGATCATTTTTCTCGCTTGGTATATTTGTGCTCTTTTCCCGGGTTTTCCCCCAGAAACCTTCAGGTTGGCACCAGCTGTTACTGTTGTGCCCAAAGATGAACGAACCGGGAGTCTGACTCCTGAACACAGTAGAAATGGGTTTGCAGCTTTAAATAATGGGTTGTACTTTGACAGCAGTGTTTTTTATTTTTAATTTTTGTAAACAACCACATCCCAATAGAATAAAAAAATGTCCTGCAATAAGTTCTCTTCAAGGAAATATGGAGCAAACAGGGCCTTGTAGTTGTTTATGTGAAACAAAGAGCCAAAACTGTCAATTTTGTTCCCAAACCTTTTTCTCTGAAGACTCAGAAAAACCATAAAGCTACATTTGAATAATAACAACCAGAACATATAGGGTATTTTCCAGGCACTGTCTGAAACCATTTCAGCAGTCTGCATCATGCTTCACTTCTCATAGCCCTGTAGAGCCTCAAAGCCCAAGCCAATACCTCGCTGTCCCTACTGTTCCCTTCTCCCCCGCCCTCTCCGCTCTAATGTACCTATTTTGCCACAGTCTGAAAGGAAAACTAAAAAAGAGAATGTTTTTTCTTGTGGAAAGAGTTTTCCCCAGCACCTCTTTTGACTCCCTTGGTGATTTTAGGACAATGTAAAGTTTCTGCAGCACCGTGGCTCGCTTGTTCCCAGTCTGGCAACACTACTTGCTGATCTTGGCAGAACCATAGTGAATTTAAATAGGCAGAATAATACATTTTTTACTATTTTTCTTGAGTTTGATCCTCACTCCTTTCAAGGGATTGGTATATTCAGAAGAATGTCAGGCTCAGCTTGAGGACAGGAAGTTTGCAGGTTACTCCTTTCCTTCCAAGCTACTCAATATATCCTCTTTACAAATGCCTGTTTCAAGATAAGATTCAAAAATCACTATTTATAAATGGAGACATAGTGAGGGTCTTCATCTCAGTACCCATCCTTTTGATTACTTATACACAGTTACTAGTAATCAAACCTCAGGCTTAATATCATGCTTGGATCATAACAATGTCATTTATCACTTTTTTCCTTATGTTTTTTGAGAGGTGTTAAACGGGTAAAATACGTGTTTAATACGTATTTGCTACAAGTAAAACTGCCTCTGAAGTACCGGACTTTTATTTCTACAGCTGGATCTGAATTCAAATGCACTGGTTATAAATAATCTGAGGCCCATGTAATATTTATGCTGGAAATCTGAAACTTCATGACATCTGTGGAAAAAATGAAGCACAGGGAGAAGAGGTTGCTTTTCCTCTGGACCGGCGCAGGCTGAAGCGTCCGATACGGTACCTACAAGAACCTGTTGGCAGCAGTTATTGTGCTGCCATAGCCGAGGGAGCCGAAAGTCTCCCCTTCGCGGTCGGCAGGGTCTGCATAATGGTTTGTAATAGCTTCTCGGTCCATCCCCCCTGTCCCAGCCCTTCAAGACTGCTGTCTCTTACATAAAGAAGGCGCATCTTCTCGGATCTATACAAGGGTTTGCTGCCACTTGACAGAATATAGAAAAACCACCTGGCTTTGGTGTGTTGCTTTTTTGCCCTGATTGGTTCTTAGAGGAGATGGTTAGGCATGTATTTATTACATTGACTTGTTTATTAATAACTAACCTCTCAGTTACTTCTATGTGGGTTAAATTTAACTGTCCATCTTTCAGGTGAGGATTACCTTTACCTGACTTAATGGATCGCTGATTTGGACAGCTATGGCTGACCTAGGTTCCCCATATAGCCAACAGGAAGAAATAGATACAAAATGGGTAACAAACCTGTAAATGACAAAGCCAGGAATGACTACAAGGGTGCTGGATGACAAAGTCGTAATTCAAAGCAACCATGAAAAGCTGAGATGAATGCAGGCTTTCATATTCAAACCAGCAAACCAACTAGTTAGGCACAGGTCTCCTTCAGATGGCACTGGATCACAAGCTGAACGCGAGTCCACATTCAGGCCAACGTGACCTAGTTTTCAAGGAAAAGGCCCAGGAGTACCAATGTAAGAGATCCTTCCCACCGCTGAGTCCCATTTCGGGGACAGTGGTGCCCCTTGTAGTCAAGGGTGGGGTGTGTGCCTGGGGTAAGTATCCCAAAGAAGATGAGAAAACATGACCTGGGAGAGAAGTGGAATCATTTCTGCTGAAGAAAAGACTGAGGAGGACTATGCTAACCATCTTCAGAAAGGAATGGATCAGCCTGTTTTTGGTATTTGCAGCAGAGAGGAGAGGGAATTATTGGCCTAAGGTGAAACAAGAGCCAATAGAACTTCCAAAAGACTTTTTAATGCTAAGAATACTAAAGAAATGGAACAAATGGCTTTGTCAGGATCAGGATCTACACCACAGGAAGCCTTTAAGAGGCAGTCAGGAATGTTGTGGGAGAGCAATGGACTCTCTAACTTGCCAAGCTTTTTTTTCAGCTTTATTTTCCTACAGTCTTGTGCGTAAGCAGCTGATGCAGTAGGAAATAAATGCTTGTGTGGCATACCACAAACAGCAGGTGATATAAGCACCAAATGGCCTGCAGCTTCATGGACCTCAGGTTTATCCAAACTGCTAAAACATCACACAGCTCTAAACAAAAGCAGCAGACCGTGTTAAACTAAGCGAGATTTCCAGGTGCTTTTACTGCAGTACTCTAAAAACCAGCTTAAATGTCAGAATCAGGCTTCAGTGAATGGAATGTTAGAACACAACAATTCCTCATCACTGAGATCCACAACCTCTTCACATTATTAGAACTTGTAGTCAGGTCATTTTAGAGGAGGTGTGGTAGTGGCAACGACTGTTTGGATCCAGCAGCCTAACAACTGCACCAGAGGAATGCTTAGGAGCAAATGATACTGCTTAGGTCGTGAAGTTAAAACAGCAGTAGCAGAGAAAACGTGTTATATTCCTACTGCTTTCCCATAAGACAGAGAACAGGACTAGTCTCCTCTTCTCGTTCCTTTAATTTTACATTGCCCAAGCCTGATTGCTCTGGAAGAAGAGCACTGTTGCTAAAGCAGGTGAACCTCAACTGAGCAACTAGGAGGCAGGAAGATAACATCAGGAGAGACAAGCTAAAAATTAATGTGTTGGAAAAGGTGCAGAATGGGAGCTGAATATTTAGTGCAACAATAATAAATGTAATAGAAAATCTCATTAAGGCAAACCAGAAACTGAAAAGGTAGAGAAGAAAAGTGGTTTAAAGCTTGGGTTAAATCAAGGAAGAGCTATGGAAAATGAGGACTTCGAAGTGCTGACACTTCAAACGCACAAGCGCTGACAAGAAAAAAGGGAAAGAATCACTAGTCTAACTCTTACTGACAAGTGAAAAATATGCTACCTGACAAGGAGAGCGGGTGAAAAGATCTAGAGTCTGCATCTGTTTGATCCAGGCTTTTTCTGATGGCAAGATTACCAGAAGAAAAGTCCTTTGGCAATGTTTGGAAACCACTGGAGCAGTTTGCATTTCACAGGCTAGCCTCTTAAAAATAAATGAGATTTTTTTTCTTCCTGTGAAAAGGCATTTTAAAAAGATGACAACGTTACAGATTCTGAACTTCGGGGACTTAACTGTTCAAGTGTACTGTAACACAGAGGACTTAGAGCAAAGGCAGTTCTTGTTCTGGTTACTAGAGCAAAGACATGGAAGAAGGAGAATAGCAAGGTGGGAAGGATGAGCCAGGACTTAGGTAAATGGCCAGAAACCAGGCGCAATGCCTTTGCGACCTTAATGCTATGCCCATATGGTGATGCCCTGAACCAGTAAAGGACCTAAAAGCTTCAAAGCTAAACTCTGTTAAGTAGTGCCTCAAAGTGAAATCTAAATCGCTAGCTGGGCACCCGGCATCCCTGCATAAGAGAAGAGAAACTAACACTCTCCAAAAGATAGAGATGTGAGGAGGCCAGCGAGCGGAAAACCCCCCTGAGCCGAGCCAACAGCCACCACAGTGAAACGCGGGACTGCAGGTGAACTTCTCCCCTCTCCAGAGGTTTCGTATCCAACCAAGCATTCCCACCCCTAGTCAAGAGCACGAACTTCCAGCAAGGCTTCTAATGAGGGAAAAGCCTAGGAGAGTTCTTTAGGAAAAGCGATCGTCATTCCTGTTCAGACTCAGCTGAGGCAGAAACATAAATCATGTGTTTACAGCCCTTAATAGAGCTGAGCCAAAAGGAACTTTAAGCCAAACCCCAAAGGATTGCTTTAACTTCTGCCTACGGAAACAAATTCCATCTTGCTTATCTTTAAGTCTTGAAATTTATGTTCTTGCCCACAGGGTGACAGTTTCAAGCATAAACGCTATGTCAAGAACGAAAAGCAACAAGAGCAAAGCTTAGCCTGCGTTAAGCCGGCGTTAGGGTGTCTCTGTAGGAAGAGAAAGGAGAGAGGCTGCTGGAAAGCCACGCAAGTCTCCCATGTGCCCAGGCAAGTGTTCCTAGTAGCCACTGGGCTACTAAGATTAAAAATGAGCACACAACTGCTCCAGCTCAAACCTTGAGCAGAAGGTGTGCAACTGCTTTTTGTGCAGATCTGTATCTCTACTCCTGTACAGCTAAACAGATCAGCTCCCACCCAAAACTTCTTCTTTTCTAAGGTCAAATGCACATCTTGGTTTGTACCCACCATGTTCTCTCCAGTGCAAAACTGGGAGCCTCCGAACTGCTTATTAGAAGAGATGCTGACACGTGCTATCCCCCCCCATACCCTTTCTGTGTCTTCTTTGAGAAGCGGCAGATTATCAGAGGCTGAAACTGAGACAGGGAAAATGCTAACAGCTAAGGAAGATGGATGATCTTGGACCTGAAAATCCCCTTGGAATTCAGGGATGCCCCTCTGTTTAACCTACAGAGCCTAGCTTTTCAGACAGAGGGATACCTGCACAGTCCACGGCCCCCAGTGAATTTAGGTGGTGTCAGGAGCTGGCTGCTGCTGGGAGGGACCTGGCAAACGATTTGGATCCTGACTTTGGGCTGAAGCTCGTTAATCACTCTTTGAATCTGGCTGCTCAGTTCTCCAGTGGTTAAACGAGGCTGTTCTTTCTTGCCCACTTCCTAAGGCTGTTGTGAGACTAACTGCAGGACTGCGAGGCAATCAGATACTTCAGTAAGTTGCTCTTGGCACCCCTGGGGACCTTCTGCCTCTCGTAAGCAGAAATCCTGCAGAGGCTGCCAAGACGAAGAGCTCTTCCTCAGACTTCCTATAACAGGCTGTTGCTTAGCCACAACACAGCCCTGGGAGGCTGTACAACTCCAGATGTCAACGTGTGGTTAATCCTTGTGCGGGCGAGGGGCCAGAGGTACAAGAGTCCGTATGTAATTACCACTCTCTCATGACTAAACACCAGCCTGCGCTCAGCGCCCAGCTATACGAGAAATTCTTTACAGCATGGAGCCCTCCCCCCTTCCTGCTCGATCCAGGACTAGCTGATCCTGTGACAGTATTTTAATGATATTCTTGTATGAAAAAGTGAAGCATGCAGTTCCTGTGCTAATGCCACATTTCAAGTGGTATTTACTTGCAAGCAGAGTATGCCCTGCGAACCAGAGAGGTATTCCCAATATTCTTGTTACTGGAACATAAATTTGTTTTTTTTCCCCCTGCAGATTTCATAGCTCTTGCTGATACATTTCTGCCAGAGAAGAACAGGAGAGCCCTCCTGTGGCTAATTTAACGCCCGTGATATTGTGCAGATGCTATGTACAGCAGTAAAATTATATCATATGCAAGTTTTCTTTTGTCCTTACCTCTGGTCTCACCCCCTTTAAATATGTTGATTTAATGAACCTCAAATTTGTTTTCCAGGCAGTTGTATCTCTTTTTCCCGCTTCCACTTCAAATGAACAAGCTATTCCTCATACCGTATCTGTGCTTCATTTCCCAGTCCTGACAATAGGAATGTAAATTATAAAGTAACCCTCTCCGAAATGTTTCTCTTGTGGGCTGTAGGGCAGAAGAGAAGCATATGGGGGATTTATTATGTGAATGACCTCATTCTTTCCAAGTTTCCTCACTCTCAGAAGACATACTTGCAATTCACACACACACAGTTCAGAACTAGTAGGCTGCACGTCTGCTGTATGTACACACACAGAGCTTCTTACGTCCCCAGAAGACAACAGGCGACAAATCAGAGGGAGGGTTCATATTATTTTTGCATTAGGGCTCTCTCTGGAGCTAAACAAAGCCAGAAGAACCTTAAGTAACCCCTAGTTTCTGTACGAGCTCCTCAAAGGCACTGCAAGGACAAGACGGTGGGACCATCCAGGGTCCCTTTTAAAGAAAACCAATTACTCCTGCCTTGTGTGTTTTTGGTGTCAAACAGATAAATTCAAGGTCTAAAATAGGAATCAGCTGAGCTCTGATGGTTCCTTATTTCTACTATTTTGGGGATAAATTAATCTAAGTCTTGATGTCAAGAGTACTTGAGTCTTTAACCCTTAGGAGGCACTTAGGCAGGTAACATGACAGATGAAATTCCACCTCAAAGGAAAAAACCTTCAGGTCTCAAAGGCACCTCTTTCTGCTCTGCCTGTAATGCACATACCACACTCATCGCCTCTTCCTCCTTTCCTATTCAGTGGTTTTTGTTCCCTGTCTCACTACTCCTTTTTAAACTGGCACGAAAAATAGTTGCAGGGCAGATACTGCTGGCCCAGTAGGTGGGGGATGCTGGATCTGGGGAAAGTTTAGGGTGGAAAACAAATGTTTTCATTTGGTTACTACATTTGTCTGCATTTCTCATACAACATAAATACGTTGTGACTCAGAAAAGCGACTTTCCAAAATACCCATCAGTAATAGGGGTTTTGGTGTTTCTAGCTGGCCAGAAAATTCTGTGAGGGAAGGATAAATGCTTTGGGAAACTCCTGATCAAGGCATGATCTAGTAGCAATCAATAACAACCTACAAACTTCACCCACTGTTTACACGTGTCTGACATACCGTTAACACAAATTCTACTCATACACAGAGCAAAATAATCTTGAAACAACAGATCGAGAGGCTCAATGTGCAGAAACTGTCTGAACCAGCTCAGACAGAGCATCACAAAAGCTTGACCAAACTGAGACGATAAAAGCAGATGAAGACGTAACCTGCATTTTCAGAAGATTTCCCCCAAAGCTAGAAGAACTGGGATTAAGGACATTAGACTGTTTTCTAAAGGGAGGACTTAGACCAACTGTGTTTAATATTTTACTTCTAAGCAAATCCTAAAATCCAATAACTGATTTAGGTACCCGTCTTCCAGTCCTAACCTTGCGTTGTTTTCTTCACAATGACTCGAATTCAGTAGTGTAGGTTGAGACTCTTCTCAACCCAGTCGAGGCTATAATATGCAAATAGAAAGTTCGATAAGTGGTTTGAGGCCCCTTAGGCTGGGATAGGTGTCTGGGCAACAAACAGGAACCTCTCTAGGAGAGCTGGCACCAGTCAGACCATCTTCAGCCCTGCCTTAACAACAACAAACACGCAGACCAGACTGGTGCCTTTGAAAGACGCGGCATCGCTCATGTAGTGCACTGATAGAGCTCCTCATCACCTGCCTGTTAAATCAACGCCTGGGCTATTAAACTATTTTTCTTTTTGAAAAGAAATTATATTTACTTCTTAGTTTCTCTAAACAAAGCCACATTCTCTAGCTTGGTTCCAGTGACATTTGAAGCCAGAGTTCTCTTTTTTTTTAGTCTATCTTGTCAACAGTTCACTTGGGCCGAGGTGACAGGTTTAAAATTTGTAAGACAAACCTATCGGAGAAAGATCAGCAGTTCGTCTGAGTGCCTGGAGACCTAAGGGTAAAGGTCCACCTGTTAGTAAACCTGTTTTTAAAAAAAATAACGTAGAGAAATGCCTTCACCTTACACAACCAACCAGCTCGATAGGCAAAAAGTTGCCGTTTAACTCAGATACTGCACTATGACATTCTTTTACAGTGGGTTTTTGTTTTCTGTGACAGGATTTTTCCACAGTGAAGAGCCAGACTTATTTATAAATACTATATTCTCTTTCTGGTCTCTGGTTGGACGGCATGTACAAGTTCTCCTTGTGTTCTGGTGACAGCACTCGGGCATAGTCCCGCGTGTAGATACACACACATACATTGCGTATTTTGGAACACATGAATAATTTGTCTTAGAAGAATAGCAACAATGATTTTAATAGACCATCCCAAAGTGTAAAATTGTATTTGAAATGGGGCTGGAGGTTATGTCGCTATTTTGTTTGTTGAACAAAGGCATGAAAATCTAGAGCCATGAAGTCTAGAGCTGAAGAAATGAGACCGAATGTTTTCATTGAGATAAAATACAGTTAATCTCAGGGACACAGGGTTAGAGGGGTTTCCCACTGGTTTACAGGGATCCCTGTTAGCAATGGGAAATTACTTTGCTTCCTCAGGAGAGAAGAACAAGACCTGAATATTTAGGAACTTTCTTCTGTTTCATGCAGTTTGTGCCACAGAACATATTTACAAAGGGTCTGATATTGAGACATTTTGAAATACCAATAGTTCTTGCCAGATGCTTAAAAAATCTGTACCTCTTCACTTTAATTCATCCATTTAATCTTTAAAATCAATTTAACTTGGCTGTTTTATTATTTTGCTGTCATTTTAGTGATTCATATCTTCAAAGGTAAGAACACATTAGCCATTCAAAGACAAAAATCGAATAAAACTATGCTCCCTGCTCGCTAATCAGAGCTTTCATCTGCACATTTATGATCTCAGGAAGAAGCCAAATTAGTCCTAATTGCCTCTAATTTAACTTAGCCAGTCAAATAGGATATGAGATCACATTTTATCGAACTGTAGATATTCAATCACTGGTGTACACAGACTGGAGTGTTTGCTGTTGCCTTATCACACAGAAGTTCAGCCGCATAGAAAGAGACTTGACTGAGTTTTCTGACCACCAACAAAACATGTTCTCTGATGTACATTCGAGGTTTTAGGTGGACTTAAAATTGTGTGTTTAAAATGATTCTTTACTATTTAGGGGTTTTTAAGCCTCAAGTGGCCTGAAGGAATTTAAATTCCTTCGATATTATGCAGCTTTACATGTGGAGAAGACCTTTGGCTTAAAGACTTGAAGGAAAGGCAGGTGCTTTCATCTGAAGTGAGGTGATCAAGTGTAGTTCAACACTTTAAGAATAATCTCTCGGCATGTTTACAAAGATTCGCTCAGCAGTGCTGATGCTCCTCAGAGAGCCCATGAAGGCAGTAGCAAATTGGGAATGTTCCTGACTACAAACTAGAGAGGGAGCAAATGTTACACATTTACTTTACAAAATTTATCTTGCCCAGCTCTTCTGCTTTAATCAGAAACCCTTGAACTGGCAGCCAGTTTCTAGAAGTCATGTGTAACTGGATAATGTAAATGCCATGCAACCTCTGTATTTAATAAATGTGCAAAATTGAGTGTTTTTATGACTGGAAATTACTGGAAAATCCACAGACCAGGCATTATTCATAGCAGTTATTTGGCAAATAAATTTGGATAATGCTGAGAAGCAAAGGAATCGCGGTTGTTAGTGATTGGCTATAAGTTATTTTCCTCCCCTACACAGAGGAGCTCAAGCTATTTCACTGGCATTTGTTAAGGAGGATGTTTTCAGCAATATAACGTTGCAATTTAGAGCCCTGTTATGTAGAAACCTAATTCTCTCTGACTTTTGGAGGAGTGTCCCTAAATCAACCCACGGCTCTGCTGGGCAGTTAAACAGCTTTGGGATCGGGAAAGAGAGCAGCGTGTGCGACTGTAAGCAGAAAACTCTTCTGTCAGTCACCTGGATTGATGTCTGGTAATTCACCTCCACAGTGAGATGGAAACCTGAGCACATGCGCACGCTGGGTGGTTTTCTGTAAATAAATCCAGGAAAGGTCTTCCCTCCCCACAGAGCAGAGCAATCATCTAGAACAAGACAGCTTTTACTGTTTTTTTTCAGGGAATGGGGAGAGCAAGTGACAAAAACTGCAAAATAGCATCTACAAAAGTGCTTGTTAGATGAGATTGAACGTGGTGGCATTTTCCCCTGGAGGGCTTTGTGCCCCCCATGAAAACTGCTCCCATCTCAGTGAACTTTGAGGTGCAACACTAATACACCCGGCACCAGCAGTGGATATCCTCAGGTACAAATACAGCATCCCAGCACCTCAGCCTCCCCCCGCCTCCTATGCTGTCTCAGATTTTATGTTGAACATCAGCATTTCAGACAGAACAAAACATCCCCAAATTTGTGCTAGAAGTAATAAGTAAGGCAATCCAGCACTGTAAAAGCCGTTCTATCAGAACACCGCCAGATTAAGTCAGAGCCAAGGCTCGCTATCTCATCTGGGGAACGCTTCCAAGAACCGCCCGGGGGAAGGAGGCCACGCAGCCACCGTTCCGCAGCAGCCAAGCTAGTTTGATGGGAAAACGTTTGATGGAGTCAGCTTAGTCCAATCAGCCTTTTTGATGGCCACATCTGTCAGAGGGAATATTCTGCAAGAGGAAGATGTGTCCTGCAGAACGATTCCATTCTCCCTCCCCTAGCATTCCAGTGAATAGCCAGGTGCAGGTTTGCACTCAGAGGACTGCTGGCTCACAAAACAAGGAGATCTCGGGATGATTGACCAAGAGTTTCCCTTGAGATATGAATGCTGGATTGAGAGAAATACCAACTGCAAGGCTCACGGCTCAAACTCTCCCGTTTGGAGCCTGGATTGCAAACAGGAAGCAAAGGCAGTCACCAGAACTCTTTCCAACTACTGTTTTTCATCTTACAGAATAACCCCAAAGTACTCAGTGACACTAAGGACAAACTAAGCATCTTCGGTTCCAGGATTTTAAAGGCATTTGGATTCTTGTTTTCAAAGGCAATTTACTAGGAAGAGTTTGAAACTGTTGAAAGAGAAATATGATCTGATTCCAAATTATCCTGAGAACGTTGGGTATTT
Source organism: Buceros rhinoceros silvestris (assembly GCF_000710305.1). Lineage (NCBI taxonomy): Eukaryota > Metazoa > Chordata > Aves > Bucerotiformes > Bucerotidae > Buceros > Buceros rhinoceros. The sequence goes on from NW_010428533.1 coordinate 52,199, forward strand.
TGGCAGCAGAAAAAGTGCTTGCTGAACTCCTTCAGAAAAGTGATTTTAAATCAGATTTAACCCCAAGGTTCCCAGGTTCCTCATAACCAAGAAAAAAAAGATTCAGCATTTCTGAAGACATAAATGAAGACATAAATTCACACTGTTCTATAAACTCCTTTGCATGTGTTGGCCATTTAAATATATTAAACATTATTTAGCTACAGTTCTGCTGTCGTATTTCTTTATAGTTCTTTCAGTTTTGTGCTGCCGTCATTGCTCTGTTGCAGAGGATGTGTTATTACTTGACAGGTTGTGTTGTTGCAAGCCTGAGAGAGTTTGTTTTCCCCTTATTAGTTTGTTTACTGCCTTGTGTGGGAAGACAATCAAGGACCAAATACAGATGCATGTCACGCATGGAGGAACACCACAGAATAAGAGCAAGACAAGGACTCTGGTCCTGATCACAAGCACCTCTCTTCCCTACTTGAGATTTCAGCATGCTTAAATGCTTTTCAAGTGGAGTTTGAGACATTCCACCATATATTTGGCTTCCTAATTGCTAGTTTCTGCCTGAAGACATTACAACTAATGGCAGTAACTTGGCATATGTCATGTCACTTACTGCTCAGAACATCAACAAACTGATTGTTGACACTGATCAGTTGTATTTTGTCTTATGGGTCAAGATATACAAGTTTCTCTTGACCTGCAACTAACATGCTGCGCAGCGTGCCTGCAAGGTGGCTCCATGTTCACCCTTACTTTGTCCCTAAGGACCCAAGGCACAAAGTCCCGGAGGGCAGCAAGTGAAATAGTGCCAGCTGAAAAACTGCAGACCTCGTGTTTAAGCTGAGGTCCTGAGCACTCACATACGGGCGTCCAGTAAAACTGACGGGAGTGTTATCACGACAGTCACACCACCCCAGAGCTCATCAGCACTATACGTGTGAGTGTTTGGTTTTCATGTTCTTCAGAAAGAATATACAGAAGAGCAAAGAATACTGGAACAGCACTGCCACACTGGAGCATTACCACCACCATTTCGAAGGCTGCGCTCCTTTTGTCCAAAACAAGCTTGTTTTGCTCGTGAAAGAGCAAACTCCCCCATACTCCACCCTCTGTAACCCTCAGGTGCTCATCCCTGCTCTCCTTCATGCCAGGGAGGCTTTTACATGCTACCTACTAAGCTGGCTCAGGTAGCTGAACCAGCTGAAAAAAAAAAATCACGGGTTTTGTTGCCTCGGTTTTTATTTTGGTTTGGGAGAAGAACTGTCTGACTAACAGGATTTCTGGTGCATAGAAGGGTCAGTGGGAAAGTGTCCTCTAGAGATCTACAGAGAGAGAGAGAAGCAGAGCCACCCCATGGGCGAAGTATGAACTTCTCTCAGATTTACGCAGCTCTGTAAACCCAGAACAACATAACCTAGCAGCTTTTGGATTTACATTTATTACAAAGGCAGTAGATCCCCCTCCTCCTCCGTAAGGAGCACCTTTGTTAAGACGTAGTAAATACACGGTCATGAGTTTTCCTACCTTAGAAGACCTGTGTGGAAGTTGTGGCTGTTTGACAATGTAAAACTACATATGTTAATGCCCCAGCAGAGCTACATGCCTGAAAATGACAGTATATATATATACACCATTATCTCAATTGCATTAATCAAGATAATTCATATCTTCCATGACTGTTCAGCAACAGAGTGTAAAATACTAATTAAAGAATTGCGTGCAACGTAAGGATGAACTCCACGGTGTTTCAGGTTTAAAGAAGAGTGATAGAAGTATAAATCATTATTATACATCAGGCTTATTTGAAAGAAAGTAAATGAAATAGCAGATGCCTTCTGTTCCAAGTGTGCTCTCTTGTCACAGGTCGTGAGGAATAAAAAATTTCAAAAACCTCAGGTTAAGAGACAGAAATCTCCAGGTTAAGATTCCCATGTCCAAGCTGTTATTTGCAGGGGGTGGTTTTGGTCAGAACACACCAAAGCTGTGCACGTGGTCACACACACGCTGCTCTCATGCCTTTATCCTTTAAAGGAACCAAACGATTTCTTCAATCGGTTCCTAGGCAAAATTGCCACGTAACTGCTGTGATTTCAGTTCTCTGCCTTGGGAATGCATAATAAATAGACTTCAGCGTCTTGCAACTACTTTCTCAAAACAGGACTTGTTTAGCTAAGGAGTGAACGCGTGACAGAAGTAGTATTCGATATTTTAAATAGTTAAACCTCACTTGATGATGAAATATTTCATTATGGGATCTGAATGCTTTTAAGTTCCTCAGGGACCACACACGGAGCTTTTTGTACAGAGTTTTATTAATTTTCATTCTGGATTGTGTGAATAGTTTTTTTCTCTACAAATTTTTCGTTAATTCTTTACCCATCACTTACAATCACTCTTTGGGGAACCCAGCCAGCAAGCTCAGTACAGAGGTCAGGTTGGGGCTTCTAGAACTCTGTGGTAAGAGCTATGAAATATAAGTAAACTGAGCTGGAGCCATTTAAGCTCTGAAATTTAGTTCTAGGGGAGGTTTTGTCTCTAAAGTACGTTTAAAAGTGCCATTTAATTGTATTTAAAAATGTTATTTCCTTGTGCTTCTACAAAATATTGCTTTACAAATAGGAGAGACCAGCATCTAGGCCAGAGGGACAGAGACTCTTGTCAGAGGTGTTACAAGAGACAGGAAGTCAGGAGTTCAATGGAATGTAAATTCAAGAGCAGCGTCTTGGAAGACAACAGCATTTTTACCACAAGCAGGAGAGACCGTGAAGTCATGCGGAAGAAAGCGTGGAGCTAAGCTGTGTGATAGGGAAATGGTTGCAGCCCTGATCTGAATGGTGCAAAGAGAAAAAAGGCAGGTAGAAACCACTGGTACTGACCTAGAGAAGACAGGCGCAGAGTGGCGGCCCTTCAAGCAATTCCTGCTTGAGTGTGTGGGGGGGGCTCCTCTGCACCCGTGCTTTGGAAAGGCTTGGAGGGTCCCATGTTTCTCCGGTTCTGCCCGTTCTCTGAGCAATAGCTGATGCCTAGCATCAGGTGGGGGGGGATTTGTAACAGGAAGAGAGATTGGTATGAGAGAGATGAATGGAAATGTGAGTGTTAAAGACAGCGATATACATTAATTGCTACAGAGCACTGTGTGTGTGATTCTGTTTGAATGATCCAATAGGGAGGATAAGCCAGCCTAACAATTAGAGGACGAGAGGAAGAACAACAGGTAAGGCAAAAAAGACCCACAAAAGGCAAAAATTTTGCCCAAGACTTACAATGGCTGAAGCAAAACAGCAGCCTAAAGCAGACACTCAAAATTCAGTTGATTGCTGCCAATCACAAAAGCAACAAGGGAGATAGGGATGCCATAGCCAGCAGCCCTTGTCCTGGCCAACCACACCGGTGGTGTCTTGGCAATGAAAGAAATCTGAGTGCCAGGGAGAGAGGGAGGTCTGTTTTGTTTAAATAATGGTCACATTCTCCTCCCATTCTGTCTCACACTGAATTTTGCTGAGCTAATTCCCTACAATATTGACCACAACATCGTGGGGTTTGCAGAACACATCTCTAAAAATCTGCAGCTCATATTTTCATAACGACTCGCATTTTCTCCCCTGTGGATGGGGAAGTTGACACCACATATTTAGGTGAGAACTAGGTCCTGACAATCTCTAAGAACAACTAAAGAATAATTTTGCATCACGAGCTGTCCAATGGCAATTTCCCGCCATTGTTTTGTTCCTCTCATCACCAACCCAATAAATAATACATTCTTTAAGATTTAAAGCCGACGAAGCTCTGGGAGACTGTGATGCCAAGGATACTGCAAGCAACCATGAGGAGCAGTGCCATGAAAGGAATGGCTTCCCAGTGGTGGAAGAGAGCACCGTTAATGTAACCTTACAGCACTTTATACAACATTAGAGCTACCACCTTATGCCACTTCTGCATTTTTATCTACAAGTTTTATCTACTTTCAGCTGTGATCCATAAAAATCTGTGCTAGTTCTTAAAAAATAAATGAAGGAAATCGGAATAAACCACCAAACTTAATTATCACCCAAGTGCTATTATTTTCAAATCTATGTAAATCCCATCACACCTAACAATACACTGAAGTGAATTTTATAGGCCAGCCTGAAGCCATGAGAGTGAAGGGAATTTAAAGCGGTAAATAAAACCTCTGTATGCAGCACAACTACGGAGTATTTCTATGCCAATTGGTGTTCCCAGAGAAATAATTTGCTGAAATACTTGGCTGTAACAGGCCAAGCTCTTAAACCCTGATTTTAGAGAGGTATTGCCAGTTACTCTGATTTTTAACTGAAGCAATGCCCCACCTGCACTAAGCACCTCTGAGGATGTGTTGCCAAGATTTCAGAATATTGAAATGATAGTCTTGGTATTATGGTATGTGTTCTTAAGTGTAGCCAGGTGTGAGCAGATGCAGTGAGTACAGGTGCCATTTTGCATCAAGTGCTTTGTCCAGAGAGAAAACCATTTTTTAGGCAGATGAGCCAAAATTTCATGGAACAAAGCCTACTTTATTTTTAAAAATTCTTGCTATGCTATATTTTTGATTTTTAAAAGAAATTGAATCATTCCTTATAATCATCAGATGTGAACCTATTTGTGGTAGTTTTTAAAATGCTTTTTAACACTCTGCTTTAAAGCTTTCCAGCATGCTGAGCAACAATAGTCTTAACATAACTAAAATCAGTACAACATAACATGGTTTTGTTTGTATTTGCTCCTTGATGCAGTATTATTGTCCTACAAACCCCAGCCTTCCTTCACTCTATGGTGTTACGGTTGCAATGTATGGCATCCCTATAAACATGGCACTAATGGCACTCAAGAGTTTAATATTCTCCTTTTTGACTCAAATGGATAACCCAGCGTTGAGGGTCTCAGGTCCATTAGGAGGAAATACTGAATAACAAGGGCCTTTTTTTGATGCAATTCTGCTCATTTACAAATTCTCAGTTTTTACCCCTATGTTCAGGGCAACAACAAGCAACAGCTGCTTGTTTGCATTTCCAGGCAGAAGGCAAAAGGAGGTGTTGGACTGGTTTCTGAGTCCTGTTAGGCAACAGGAGTGACCACCCCACAGCTCTCCCCTCCGGTCTGGATCTCTCATTAATACCACAACTATCGCTGACCGGCAGCGGCTTCACCTTTGAGTTACGGCATCATCGCTTTGATCAGTAGCATGTGTTTTAGATGAGGTTTCAGGAGGGAGAGGGTGACCTTTAAAAAGTTGACATCATGTTCAGATGAGGAAAATAGAGGAGAACGAACTCTGGCACGTTAAATGTAAAAACACAATGAGGCAGGCCAAAGGGTTTAAAGAACAGCTTACAAAAGGCATAAAAAAGTAATAATAAACCCTTCCACAAAAACATCAAAAGCCAAAAGCCTGCTAGAAAGACTGTACAATAATAAATGTTCAAGGCACAAAGGAACATTCATGAAAGATAAAACCAGAGCTGACAAATTAAAGGAATTTTTACTCCTAGAGAATGTGGAACAGTTTAGAAAATTCTCCCACCAGAGATGTGCTTACCCCTGCCACACAAACACCCTCTTGTTTGTTTTAATGGGCGATACCTCAATGGTTCTGCATTCAGCTGAAGTTCAAAAAAGGCTATAAAACAAGTTCATCAAGACCAGAGAATATTTATCCAAGAGCTCAGAAGGAACTGAAACATGAAATATCTTAAGTAGCAAGTGTGATTTCTTACTTAAAAATGCCCAAGGTACAAAACCAGATGGTAAATGGGATGGAATTAAAAACCAAAAAGCCAACAAACAATAAAAAAACCCTCACCACACGCTCTGGTCCTTTGTACTGTCAAGTGGTTTGACCTATAAGAACAGAGGTCAGAAATGTACAAAAAATTGTATATTGAAGAACAGTCAACACAGCTTTTTGAATAAAAAGTCATGACATATCTCTGAGGGCTTCCAAAGATGTCAGTAGATATGTGGACAAAGGAGGTGAAGCTGATAAAAATCTATTTTTCAAAAAGGCTCAAAAATAATAAAAAAATAAGCTGGGAGAAGCAGGAGGTTATTACTTGACTAAATAACTGATTAAAGTTAGGCAACCCGAGGAACTAATTCTCCATTGGCTTTGGAGAGAAAGGCTCTCTGTGGGGTCCCACAAGAACTACCACTTACCAGACACTCTGCTATTATTTTCTGTTCTGCAATAATCCTCAGACCATGCACGTTCTCCAGTCTTTGCTGTGCTAGAAGGAGTTTAATCAGTGCGGTGTGGCCAGGCGGGCTGTGCTGAAAGGGGTCGCTCCTACCCCAGGACACGGCAGAGCACATTTGCGTGGCTGCAGAGTTGCGTCTGTGCAGGGGACATTTGTCTAGATGAAACTTTGCTCTGATCTGATCCTGACGTTGCCGTTTGTCCCTTTGGACACCACGACTTCTGCAGCCCTCCCAGTTCCTACGGAAGGGTAGCTTATGAGGAGCAGTTACCCCGAGATGTGAAAAATACCCCCTCAAACATGTCCTGGGGCATGTTCCTCTGTTTCTCTGTTTCATAGCAGACAGCAGTTTGGTGTTTGGGTTGTTTTTTCTTTTTGTTTGTTTGGTTTTTTTGAAGCATTCATCACCTTCGTGTTTTGTACCATCTGCAATCTCACCACTACTTACCAGCAAATAACCCCAAAGATGCATGCCTGCACTAAAGCTGCTTTTCCAGCCTGTTGTCACTATAAAGAGATCATAATTTTTTGATCTACAACACCATAAAACCCTCGAGAAGTTAGTGTTTTCCCAGTAACTCAGAAAAATCGTTTGAATTGCATCTCGAAGCCCTGACTATGTAGTCCTCCGTGGCCAAACCACCCGCCTTTCAGATGAGGTATCTGCAGTGCTTGCAGTTTGCCCTCGGATTTCCTTACCTTCTGGCCTTTGTTTTTCCTTATTATTTGTGTAACTAACAGCACATTAGGTGCTCCACAGGCAAACATGAAAAAGCATCAGATGTTTCTTTACAGCCTGGTGCCTGTGTGGTCACTTCACACACTCAGGGTAAAGATGAAATGGGACCATTATGTTTAAATGGCAGTTTACGTCCAGTTTATGCTACTACAATTAGATTCATACCCTGAATGAGAGTCAGAGGGACACAGCATTGCTCCTATCTCGCTAGTATCACGAGCAAGGGAGAGTAATTGGTGCACCTTTTCACCAGTCCTTTCAAACGGAGCCTTTGTGGATGTATTTACCCATGCTGAGCTACGCCATCACCACGGGTGACATGCCCAGCTCCAACACTCAGCTTTGTGCCAGCTGAGTAACCATCCCGCATGACTGGTCAGGCTGATGTAGCAGAGGCTAATGCACTCTTACCGCTCCGCAAATACATTACAGTGCGTGGTGAGTATTGACCAAAACGAGTCCGACTTCATCAAAATAATTAAGAGGTAATTCTACATCCCATTTGGTGCATACAGCATCCAGAATAAAACCAACCCAACAATTCATTGTTGTTCTTCCTCTTTACAAGCATTGTAGTGGATGGGTGCTACTAAATAAGGACAGGGTTATCTGCTTAATTCATGTGTTGTAAGTACACGTTATGATGCTGAGATGCAGCTGTGACAGAAATGTTCCCATCCTTCAAAAAAAAAAAAGAATCAAACAGTGTCTTTCCTCACAGAACCAAGGTCAAGAATTTGCCTTACGAAACTGACTTTACTGCCAGGCATAAATCGTTCTTTCCTTTTCTTCCAGGAGAGAAACAGATATGGATGGAAGTGAGCCTAGAGCAGCCCTCTGTTACTGGAGATACTGTGAAGAGAGGCTGCAGGTGTAGCTGAGCATCACAAGAATCACTGCCTCAGCTGGCAGAGCCCAAGGACTCACTCCCACTGTGTAACTGGGGAGTCTGTGAGGGCAGCCCAGAAGGGCTTCCCTGCTGTTACACACGGTTTTTACTCACTGGTTAGAGAAAATGGCCATTCTCCAGTGGAGACAAACCTTTCAAAACCCCAATTTTTGTCAGTTCCCAGATAATTCTGCAGAACTGAGTATTCAGGAAGGTCCTTAGTTATAAAACCCATTTGGATGAGCAATGCTGACAGCATCGCAGCTGGTAAAACATGCAGTGCTGCCTTCTTTCACAGGGAAGCTCTCCAAATTGATTCCGCTGGTTTTATCATCCCTGTCATCACCCACCACACCACATAAGCTGCTGTGGCAGGTTATATTGTCATGATCACCAAACAGTAGTAGTCTAGAGCTTGCAGTTAATGAAAAAAAATTCAAAAGAGGTTTTCAAAAGAGCATCCTCTCAATCTGTCTCTCCTGTGCTGAGCCACGAAGGGTTAAACAGCGTTCAGTACAGCCAGTGTCCACAGAGAACAGCAATCACCTACAAAGTAGTCACAAAACACGGTATTCATCTTTAAAAAGAAACGGTACTAGAAATGAGAAAGCCTTCCCTGAGCAGAAGGAAATTTCTTCTCAAACCAAGGGGGCTGTTTCCAGGGCATTTCCTGCAGACCAGAAGCAATCAAAGGACAGTACGCGTGCCGCACACCCGCTAATGGCTTGCTCTCCAGTCATCCGTCAGCTAACCCGCCCCTGCGGGCTGGGCTCGGGGGAGGCACACAGCCGGTCTTGTGTCAGAGTGGTGATGGTCTCCAGGGGACACCTGGACTCAATGGCCTGAAAAGAGGCATCATCAGATTTCACCAGTCTGCATCCTGCTCCCTTAGTGCAGCTGTCAGGATGCACCAGCGTTTTTATCCCATAATTCTTTTTAAAAAATAAAATATGTCAGTCTTTTGAGCGGTCAGGGCAACTTGCAAGCACAACCACTCTTTGTGCAGGACTACAAGCTGGTGTTTCCTCATGCTCTGAGAAGCAATGAATTGTGAAGCAGGACACTGTGCTGTGAACTGTTTAGTGGGATGCCAAAACCTCTTGGGCTCTGGACGAGAAGAGAACTGGATTTGACTGCTCATCTCTGGGTGACTGCTCAGACTTCAGCACTATGGACAAGAAAGTTTCACCCCACCTCCAGCTGCTGTGCAGAGGTTGGGCTCTCCTCTCTGAAAGAGAGGGAGGAAAGGCTGGCAACAGAGGAGTCAAAACGGATTTTGAGTGGACTGAGGCATGGCATGCTTTCATAGTCGCACACATATAACTTCATGTTACTAATCTGCTCTATAAAATGAAGGCGTGGTATATAATTTAAATCTATGATCCAGTTTTGATGCTGGTCCTGCTTTGAGGAGCAGGCTGGATGAGGTGACCTCCAGAAGTCCATTTCACCCTAAACTACACCATGAACAGCTCTAGAAGTCACTCACTACCTCAAGGTCCTTGCTCTAATTACTTGTGGTTTATGTAGAGTGGCTAAAAGAGCCATTGGCTGTTTAAACCCCCCTGTGTCCTTGTGTAGTGGAAGAAATGCTGTCACAGTAAAAGAAAACGAGTCCTGAACACTGACCCTAAGAATGTACAAAAGCGGCTTCGCCTGTCACTTCAAATTCTCTCCCTTTGAGTGAACTCACATTTACCGAATAAGGTTTTATTCACATTTTCTGAACAAACCCACACACCATCCACACACCAAACTTTTGCCAGCCTGGCCACCACGTGCATGAGAAGGACGTCAGAAGATCAGGTGGCAGAAGTTTGACACGGCACACCAAAGCATACAGATCTAATTTCAGTAACATGCGTTACCGTACCAGGTGACATTTCAGTGATATAACAATCATCTTCATAGACATGAGGGAAGCTAGAGTGGGCCGAAAAGGAAATTCAGTGTTTCAAGCTCACGATTCAGTGTTAAACCTTTCTCTCCATTCAGGCTAAGTCCTCCCTCCATTTGGGATCCTACCCTGGAAGTCGTCTTTTGGAGTTAGATATTTAAAACCCATCTAGGAACAAAGATGAGACTGCACGTTGTCCAGGGCACCCAGTACCACGACACACAAGGTTGTTGGGGTTTGGATGCTGCTCAGCAATTCGGGACAGGATGCGATGGCTACAGCCCATCAGAAGCCCCATCTCTCGACATCCATGGCCACAGAGTTTCCAGCTGTAGTAATAAACCAGTAACTGGGCTAAAGTGAAACAGTCCTAACAGGACCACTCAGGGAGGTTCCTAAAGAGAGAGACAGACACAGGAGTAGTAGAGGCAGATGCACTCACGGCATCACTGAATGACTTGGACTTACCAGCAAGGAAAGTGGGACAATCTATTTCGAGTCCACTGCTGTGCTGCAGGGACTTCAGAGTGACTTTGAGACCCTGCTCCAGGCAAAGTCAGTTTTTGCAGAAGTGCTGTGCTCAGGGAATTCAGGCAGTTGCAGAGTTCAGCAGCAGATGTTAGAGGATGCCAAAGTCATCTAAAGGGTAGGGGTTTAACTAGGAACACAAATACTGTGGAAAATCTGGGACCTGCTGGTCTGGTTCTTTTTGAGAAGAGGTTTTAGATGGGCACATCTTGATCTGCCTTCTGTAAAAGGAAGTTTTAAATCTTCCTCTGTCCAACAAGATTCTGACACTCAGGACCCAGAGCAGCCCTGTTTGCACAGTGGGTAGAACTCTAACATCCCACCCTGATTTGTGCTGCAGTATGTATGCGCTCTCAGAAAACAAGTAACATCCTGATACCAGAGGAAGAAGAGGTTGCAAATTCAGTGGCAGACATTCACCGTGGAAGCTCAGATTAAAAAAAAAGCGTGCAGCCAGAGCAAACGGCTTCCCAAGTCCTCATCACACATAACCCTATCACTTGAGTATGGGGATATTACCAGAGTTGAACTCTTCTCCATAGAACAGCAAGAAGAATTGTAATTTAAGCAGCGGACTACAAGATTTGTACCATTTGCACGCGAAGCAGGAGCTTCTCACAGCACTCCCTTACGCCTGCTGCAGCGACTGTGATGCTGAGCGCTCGCAATAAGGACACAAACATCTGCCGCGGAAGCTGGCCTATGGTGATGGATGACACCTCATCAGGACTAAAGCTTACAGGCGTCAGCTGGCTTAGAGAAAAATACCTGAAGTTTACGGATCATTTCACCATCAAAGCTTTACTTTCATTAGACTGTAAGAAGAACAGCTTTTGCAGGTAAGAGAGCAAATCTGTACAACAATCCATCTGTGTCCCTGTGTTCCTGAGTCTAAGGGTACTCGTTTTGCATTACATTAGGCTGTGGGTTGTTACCAGTCTGGTAAACAGACCAGAGGAAACCAGAAAGCTTTGATTTCTCCTTTGCCTCTGTGCAAGAGAACAGAATTAAAAGTTTTGAAAGTAAAAGTGCTGTAGATCAGATATCTTGTCGCTGACAATATTAGCTAAATTATTAAAATAAACCAGATCCTGACATGCAACAGAGGACAAATTAACACGTCCAATAGGTGTGAGCGGCAGTCTTAGAACTGTCAATTCTAGTGTTTAATTTTAAATCACTATTGAAAGTTCTCACAGTAAGAGGAAGGAAACATCCCTGGGATAGTACATGGAAATCCTGCATTTACATAATATTTTAATTCAAATATGTAACTACTTTTCAAAAGCATGAAAATTGCTAGTAGAAAGCAGTTTAGCATCAGAAGAAGTAACTCTGTGAAAGGTTTCTGAAACACCCAGTTATTTGTTTAGGAAAAACTAAATACAGCAAGGTAGATACTTTGACAGCTGCTATGTTACCACGAAAGCTGTAGGGTGGTTTAAATTGATTAAGTACCTGGCCACCCAATACAAACGTGCAATTTTACCTCTCAGCAAACTTGGATTTATTGATCAAAGTTAGTGTTTTAAATAACTAATTTAAAAAAAATAGAGAAAAACCTCAAAATATGGTACACTGTACAAACCCGCCACGAATAGCAAGTAATTTCCAACTTCTAATAAAAGAACTAGTGAAGATTGCAGAGTGAAAACAATGTTCTCAAGATGGGCAAAAATTCAGAGGACTTTAGGGGAATGATACATTCAGGTCTGTAGAACAGTGCTCAGGAGCTGGGGAGGGTGTTGTGGTCACCAGCCCCTCCTGACTTCAAGGTCCCAGATACCCACAGGACATTTTGATGTGACATAACAGCAAGATGTCTGTGAGAATCGCTGTACCGTGTAATCAAAAGTCAATTACCCTGAGACATCTCTTCTAAATGACAGCCTTATCATAGGATCTAGAAATAGTAAATCGTGTGATTATTAATCACTGGATTGCCTGGTGATTTCCATTATAAATTATTCCAAGGAATTAACTGTCTAAACATGCATCTATTTATTATATGTTAGCTTATGAATTTCATAGGTAGTGAGTGAGGTAATTTTTGGTTATTTGTAAGCAAGAATCAAACGGTGCTGAAGAATAATTGCTTGTGGATGTACTGATCAGCTATCTGTAGGCCTGGTAATACACTCTATTTCTTTATTCAAAAGTTCGTTAATATTTTTGAATGGAGCTCACAGATAACATTTTTTTTTTAGTACCTTCAGCAGCACAGAGTCCTAAAATATTTTTCTTCAAAGTTACACACCTAGTAGCTTGCTATGGTTGAGGAGCTGCATGCTTAGCATTTATTCTCTTGAAAAGAGCTGAAGCCCTGTAGCTGAAAGGGCTCTTTGAAAATAAGCGAGATTTTTCAGAGAGGGGACAAGTTTAACACAGGAGAGAATAGACGTAATTTCACTGGTTGTCATCTGAAGTGGTCCAAGTGTTGCCATGACCAAAGGGCTTTTCTTTAAAGCTGTTTTTAAATTTTTTTAAAATTATTTTTAGATTTCAAACTAATTAAGAACTAATTTCAAATATTTTTTATCCCTCTCAGTAGAGGTCCAATTTGAAAACCAGCGAGACTGATATGGGGGATAGTGTTCGGTCTACACATAATGGAAACAAAACCAATTCGTACTTCTTAGCCAAATTACAAGGTCCTACAATATATTTGCCATGAAAATCATCTTCATAGTTGAAAGCAGAGGCCCAAAATTGAATCAGAGGAGTGTATTATTCTAATCATAATGATCTAATCTAATCTAAATGTAAGTAAAACATCAATCTGTCGATGGATCCAAAGATGCTTTCAAAGAAAGTGATGTGGAAATTCAGCCCCCAAGAGCTCGCAAGTGGCCGCCCTGTGTTTGCTCCCAGCCAAACCCTGTGTCCTCCCCTCCACCAGCCCCACCTCGGACAGGGTGAAAACGGTCGAATACTGCCTCCCCCTCAGCGAGCATCGCAGAAACACGAGAGCACAGACATTTCACAGTCAACCCTTGAGCAGAGCCCATTCTGCAACCCCCCAGCATGCCAGCCTGGGAGGGACACCTCGCTGGGCTTCTCAATACCCCAAATCATCATTAATTTTCCTACTGTAGCAGAGGAATGAACCACGGTCTGGGAAGTAAAATTCCAGAGTAGTCACTGCTACACCTTATTCGCAGTCAAAACAGCTACACAAAGGGCAGGTGTCCAGTATTACGTGTGATCCTGTAGTAAGTTTAGGACATATTTAAGGCTTTGACTATTTCTAAACCACAGCAATTAAAAAGGAGACAGTGACATCACAGAGATATCAAACACTGAGTGCTACCAGAGGCGTAGCCCCAGGCACCGGGAGCAACAATTCTTCAACTATCTTTCCAGAACGCTGAGAGAGTATCCTAGGAAATCTTATTAAAATGGTTGTTTGTAGAATTAACCTCTAAGGTAATTGTGAGACAGAGAATGTTTTTCTCACAGTAACAAAGTGCATCAATACGACATATAGTGCCTTAATTTTTAAAACTCTGTTTCAGTTTTATTCCTGTTTGCTCTAGAATTATGTCTAACATTTGTATGTTCAGATAGTTAATTTATGGATGCAGGATGGGTCTCACATATTTGTATTGGGGCACAACACGCATAAAATCATATTATTGCAATTATTTGCCATGAACTTCTTAAAGCTTCTCCCAGAAACAGCAATGAATGAAATACCTCTATGAATTCTGTCATGCTCTCTATCAAGATGGACTTTTATTTTTTTAACCAGAAGTTTCTTCTTGGGTAAGCCGAGGTGAGTATATATTCACCCCGCCATGAGCCAGGCTTACTCCGTAATCAGGCAGAGCACGCCAACGTGCCAGCGCAGGCAGGAGGAGCCCACATCTCCACTCTCTGTGAAACAATTTGAGTAAAAAGGTAGTGGAGTGAGCCAAGTGAGGACACACCTCCTCCCACAGAGCATACAGAAAGGACAAGGGTATCTTACCAGTTCACAACCCCCCTGGGAAAATGCTTTAAGAAAAACCTCCCCCAAAGCTCTTTCAGTTTGGCAAACCAAAGCCTGGAAGTCCCAAGTCACAGCCTGTGACTTTTAAATTTAGCTTGAATCTCTTTTCCTCAGTAACTTCCACATTATTGATAATTCTGTCTGTGTCTCTATACCCCACGCTGCATTACTTGTAACAGCACCTCAGGCATTGTGAATGGTAACACAAAACCGCCTTTACCTCATTTTCTACTCACAGCCTACTTCAGACACAGTGAAAACGGCCATTTCCAGAGAGCAAAACATCACTAAGAGAAACAAAGCCTCTTCCTAGCCCTCATCCAGCAAGCAACCACTGTTCAAGAACAACCCCTGGAGCCCCTTACTGCCTCCACCTGGCTTTGTATTGCTGTACAGGGTTACTCACTTCTTCGACGATGTCCAGTGGGTGATTTCAGCAAGGTCCAGCCAGTGGAAGGTAGGACAACGTTACCAAACACAACACTCACTCCCAACACAACTGCATTTCCACCCCACTGCCCAGGTCACTCCTATTTGTAATTTGGGGTTTTATTCAAGGGACAAGCAAAACAGGTGGTGAAGATGATGTCCTCCACCTGCTGGGTTTGTGGCCCTTCTGACTGTCTCTGAAACGGCGAGGAAACCAAAGGGAAAAGGGGAATTCTACTCCTATGTGTGCGGTACATAGTGCTGCTTTCACAAAAGGGCTCAAAGGTATTGAATATCCATTTTAGAGAATTTTTATGCTGACACTGAAGACGGTTGTGAGAGAAAAAGCACCATGATAGAGATGCTCTTATAAATTCCGAGCTATATTTTCTTATCATAAACTATGTGAGGGGAAAGTCTGTTATATTCTTCCTGTGGTCAAACTTCGTGCTTCTGTAAGGAACAAGGAATAGAGGGAACTCACAGAAAACCCAGCCTGTCCTCATAAAGACATCCAGAGGCTGCAACAGAAATGCTGATCCTCTTTATGATTAAGAACTGTGCAATCAATGGTCAAACCCTTCCTCCTTCCCTGGGCATTTTGCCCTTCCCTTATCTCTCCAACAGCTGCCCTTCTGTATCCTACTGGAATTATTTATCTCATACTCTGCAACACTAACGTAAATATTCTTCCTTGCAACCTTCCATCCTCCAGGTGAGTTACTGTGCTGGTTATACACTCACCCGCGTACCAGAGGAGCATGAGTTCACCATACCCTAACATTTCATGTCTGAAATAGTTAACAGGTATCTTCTTCTGCCAGAATTCAATGCGTTGCTGTGCCACAGTACCACCAGAAGGCACCTCCGTTCACTTTACTCCAGCAGGGAAGGTACGCTGTTCATCTCATATCACACAAACACTTTGTATTTACAGCACATCTGAGAATATTGAAATATTCTTTTGATAACCTCAGCTGAAGCAAAAATTTATCAATTGCTACATGGCAGAACTGCAGTCAGCCGCAGCTCTCCACAGCCCAAACCATTAATGTCGTCTCACCCGTCCACGCGCCTCAGGTGAGAGGGGCTTGCTTTGTGCTCAGGGATCTTTATTAAGATTTTTATTCTGCATAGATCTAGAGCATACACGTCTACAGCTGTGGAAGCACAGTAGAGACAGAAGCCTTTAGGATATTCACATGCTACTCCAAATTATGATTTATGGCTTAAACAAACATATTTTCACAAGTCCAGTCAAACAATTAGAGATTATTTGTTTATAAATGAATGTTTCAACATTTAGATACTCTCATACAAAAGCAGTATTTGAGCATTTTGTTCCATCAGATGCCAAAATTTATTCTTAGCAATTCTGATTTTTATCTGTTCATTGAATCAAGAAAATATGTAGGCAGCATAATTACTTTCTAGGAAGCAGCGATGACCAAAATTAATGCAATGGCAGTGGTAAAAGACAGTCAAAAATGCTGCTGAATTAAACCAGGCTGATTTGTACCGTGCAAGTAATCAACTGTAAATGCAGCTTGGGTTTAATTCTCTGCTTTCTTAATCTAATCCCTTTCTTGCCAGCTGAAAACTGACGTAAGTGCCCAGGGTTCAGAGCTGGAACTGCCAGCGCCATTCAGCTAGAAAGACAAACCTCCAGAGTTTGTGTGAGGGTGGTTGTTTTGGGTTTGGTTTTTTTTTTTGGTGTGTGTTTGTTTTTTTTTTTCACTCTAGTATGACTCTAATTTGCCTTTCAGTTTAGAAGATAAAAATATACGAGCTTTACGTCTCCCATTAGCAATGGGTACCTTCCTTCAAACAATGTGAAACTTACTTTATCAAAACAGCTTTTCTCCATGTGCCCCTCTGTGGTGATAGAACTGTAAAACCTAAACGTGTGGCTTCTGTGCAGCTCATCCCTGCCACACACCTGACAAAGTGACACCAGGGATGCGGTCGGAGTGGTCGTACACTTCCCAGAGAGGTTTGCCAGCAAGGTCTTGGAGGAGCAGAGGATCTCCTCCACCCACCTCCTGAAGGAAAGGCCCATTTGAGGATGCCAGCGGGACACCGGCACCTCCTTAGCCCTGCCGTGGCTGGGTGGAAGGGAGCCACAGCCCTCCGTGGATTTTAAAGTTTCTGCCAGTACCAGGCAAATAAGTGGGAAGAGTCATTATATCCATTCTGGACCTGGGCATCTAATTCTGCTTATGTCAAGATATGCAAAGTATATCTTAAAGTATATCTTAAAATAAAGCAATGCCCCTGAATATTTGGTGTGCCTCAGATAATTTCAGTTGAAATCTCAGCAGAATTTGTGTTACACTAAATTATGCTAATTCAGTCCCTTTAGTTTAAATACATTGATCCCACCTGAGCTATTATACATCAGAGTATAAAATCACATGCTCAGGCAAATGATAAATATTGGGCTGAAAAAACAGGAGTATGATTTGAGCAGTGACCAATCTAAGCCTATGCTGTATTTACATGAGTGTGCCGCACGCTTCATTGTCTGTGCAGTCAAAATGACAAATTCTAACACACTTTGGTGATCTATTTGCATAAGGAACCCCATATTGTTCTAAGTTTATCTTCACGGTCCATGAATAATTTTATACTTACTCTCACACTAAAATTAAATCCTCTATAAGACCATAACTTTCTAGTGCAGGGGTGTTGCTATTCTTTATATTCCATGCTGACCAGTTAACAGGATTGATTGCAGCTATAAATTAACTTTACTGAAGCTATAAACTGGTTTTATAGTGGAGAGGACAGACCGTTTCATTCCGTGCAGAGTGCTCTGTACAACGCAGTAGCGCACTGTGCTGGCAGGAACCAACTACGACGCCTATTTCCAGGCCGTTGTACTATTCTTATTTTCTTGTTTAGGTATTTCTAGCTGTTATTGACTGTATTTTAAGGCCTCTCAGTCACCTTCTAGCTCTGTTAGAGGCTGTGATGCTGTTTATGTGTTACGGTTTTCTCCCAAAGCACATAACAGAGATGAAAGATTCCGCCACAGGACTTCAATTGACCTTGAATTTAATGAGTAGTGGCAAGAAGGGATTACTCTGATAAGAAGGCTTTACTGAAATGGTTTAAATAGATTTCATTGTCCCAGGACATTGTAACATGACATTGAATTTGTAGGGTACCAACAGTGTATTAGCTGTTGTTTGTATCTTCTCTGTTGTGATGGAAGGATAGATGGAGTTCGAAGCTTTTTTTTTTTTTTTGGTTGTTTAAACATTTTTTCAGTGTAACTCTACTTATCGTGGGAGAAACTAAGCCCAGAAAATCTTTATCAGATTATCAATCATAACACTCCAGCATTTCAGACTCTAGTGGAGCCTGGGGGATTTGGAAATCACTGAATATGTTACATTGCTGCTTCACATTTATTGTGATAACGGCGTCAGCTCCACTCCAGACTTAGACAAGTAGCAGAAGCCTTTGTTTGAACCGAACACTAAATACTCTTCCTTGTGAACAAGTTAGTTTGCTTTTGTTGTGCAGTTTTCTTTTCATGGAATTATTGACGCTGCTAAGCCAGAGGGTTTCTGTCAAATAGTACTGGCAGACCAAATAATCATCTTTTTTTGCATTTCTTTGTAGCTGAAACATGCTCTTAGAATTCATTCCTTGCTTTGAAGGCCCAGTACAAAACCATCTGAACTGGCACAAGCTCCTAAGCATTTGTTAACCTTGAGGCACTTTTAAGCGCATGTAATTCCTGTTTCTACTGAAGATATTAAAAGTAATTTAGTAGACTGCCATAAACCATGGGAACATCCATCGGTCTGATGGTATCTCTACTCAAAACAGAACTCACCCCACCAAAATTCCTTCATAATAGCAGTGTCTTTAAAAAATAGCCCACAAGAAAATTCCCTTAAGCCTGTGCTCTTCACCACAACTGTTTAAAAACAGCCTCTCTCAGCTTTCCATTTTCACAGTAAAAACACCTTGTACAAGCTTATTGTCAGAAAGAAAGAGTTTCAGCAGATACAAATGGATTCGTACCCCTGAGAACCCCTGTTTAGGCAACTGTTGATCCTGTTTCTGAGCCCTGTGCTCAGCAATAGTGATAGTAAAGTATGTTCAGGGATGATTTATCTTCTCATCCGATGAGCCGTGGCGGAACTCAGAGCCTGATAGTCTTTAATCCTTACCTGAACAAGAAAAAACAGCATGGATTAGACATGGTGGTGATGGTGATGTAAATGCCACGCCGTGTATGAATATCTCGGTTGATGAGATGCTGAACTTAGGATTTGGGGGTGAAAGATTTGATTAAGAGTTATTTGCTTATTTGAAATTGTATTAAGTGGAAAAAATTAATTTTCTAGAGGGTTTTTTTTTGTCATGTTGTTATATTAATTCTTTCATTTAATAATTTAAGTATTTAGTAAAATAATAGTCTGTGTCAAAAGTTTAAGTCTCGCTACCATAGATGATAACCTCAAGTCTGCCTTGGTAATGAATCAGAAGGTCTTCTATGCATATAAATAGGACCTTGATGGCTCTGTGTGTTGCAAACACTAATTAAACCATAATTAAAGCTAGCTGGAAAAGCTGAGGTGGACTAATTTTCATCTTGAGATAGTCAGAACAGACATAATGATAAAACAGAAAAAAAAAAAAGGTGAGGAATAGAAGTGTGCAGGCCAAGGAAAGCCACCTTCTCCTTCTTCCTGCTGCTAATACACAAAGAGAGAGAGGGTCTCCTAGTTTTTAAAGACTATTTCCAAACTTTATACAGATGTCCTCAGGAAAAATCCTTATGGTGAGAGTAAAGAAAGAACAGACGGAAAATATGGGTGGCTGTTTCTGCGATGAGCACTGCTAGGCTTCAGAGCCACCCCCCCAAGGTACATTCAACCAGTCTGTGCTTTTGTGGGGCTTCACCACCACCACTTTTCTGTTTCTACTCTTCTAAGATTGGGAAACTCATTTTTCATATGTGGAAAGTTGAAAACCTGCAGTGCATTGTACAGCAGTTAGAGGAAAAAGCACTGGTGCAAAGAGCTGCATGTTGGTCCAGTCAGAACACCCGCTGAATGTGCGTCAAGACCTGCCTTCGTACCTAAAAGCCTGTGTGTTTGGACTGCAAGCCCACAAGATGGGAAGGGTGAGCAAGGGCAGGACTCGCTCATAGTATTTCTTAGAACTCCAATGGTCTCCAGGTGAGTAGACTGAAAGAACCAACCACACACTCAAAAAACCATCCCCCCTCCCCCAAACAAAAATCCCCCCACAACAAACAAAAAACAAGAAAAAAGACAGAAGAGAGAAAACCTGCAATCTTTGTCCTGAGTTTGGTGAAACAAAAGCCTCTGCGGAGGAGGCAGCGTTCAGTGCTGCTTACGGAGCTCGGCAGCAGTGACTCCGGTTTCAGTAAGCATTTGTGGAGAAGAGCATCTCCTCTGAGCCCAGCAGTGACTTTCAGGGAGAGAGGAAGTGAGGCTTCTGTCTCTTGCTTAGATTCAATTTCTGTTGTTACAAGGAGGAAATTTGGTGCTAATTATTTGAAAGCAACCTCTGCTGTAATTGAGTCTTTGTGAAAGTAAGAAGCTAATAATATACACAGCTCAGGCAAAAACCAGACAGCCTTCCGCACATCTGTCTGCCAGCCTGTGCAGGGTGAGGAGCAGCTGCACGCCGGGGAAGCCGCTTCATCCCCACCATCCAGACCCCTAAGACTGGCCAAACACTTCCACCTTGTGGCAGAGCAGTTCCCACGAAAACTCACCTTCCTGCATCAACCTGCACGGGAGGAAAGCCAATAAACAGCGCTGCCCAGCGCTGTGCCAGTGGTGACTCTCCTCTGTCAGCCATGGTTCTCACGGCGACTTTAGATAGTCATCGGTAAAATATTTACTGCAGATGACTAACATCAAGAACAACGGGAAGCAGGAAGCAGCCTCACATCCTTGGGAGCACATTTAATGACTTGCAAAATATTCCATCCTATGATCTCATTTTATGAGGCCCTGAGTCCCAGGAAGCACAGTGGCACTGGAGCGATACCTTTGCTCTCTAAGCTTCTCGGCACACAATGGTAATCTATTTTGTTTCCCAGAGATGAAGATATCGCATCCTTTGCCTCTGCACAAGACAAGATGAAGCCCGCAGTGATTTTCCACGCTGCAGGATGCAGATACCCGTTATCTCATTCCTACCTCTTCAGGGACATGTCCACTTTGATAAGAAGAATAATGCAGTCTGAAATGTGCGGGTACTGTACGTACAGTGGCACGTAGTTATGTGCTGATCGCAGCTCTTATCTTGGAGAAAAAGGATGACTGACTAACCCTCTGAAGCACAACGCATGGTTTAAGCCGTGTTTTTTAACCCTTTATAAAGCTTCACATATTGAATCATTCACTATATCTTCACCGCAACATTAAACCGATTTTTGGTTAATAGCGCTCAATTGTAAAAGCACATAAAAATTTGGTCTAATGCCCTGGCTCTGTTGTTGTGTTCTGCAGCCTGGAGCTTGGAGGGCATACCAAATCATTATACACTTCAGGGAAAAAAAACCCACAGAACATTCCTAGCTTTTTTAATCACAAATACTTTGATAATCCCACATTGTCATATTTTAGAGACCTACGTCATATTTTGTATTATAAATCTAAACCGCCTCTAAGCTATTTCATTCACATTTCAGATACTGAATACCACGGTTTACCTGAGACTTGTAAGCTAACAAATAGTTAGGTTACAGGGTTGGTAGTGGAAATCACCACAGCTGACTGATCTCAAAGAAGAGCTGCATTCAGTTGTGTACATTCAGAGCATTTCAGCGTAAAACATCACTTCTTTAACAACTCGTTAGTAACTGAATACGAGATAAATATGGTAATCGTGGTAGAATGGGAGCTATCACCTGGGGCTGGATCCTGGCCAGCTGAACTGTCCCTAGGGATGCTGAGGTTGATGCTGTGCTGGCTGGAAGAACCAGTCTTTCCCGTGCTGCAGAGACCTGTTTCTACTACCCACCATTTAAATGAGAGCTGATTTTCTAATCACTCACCACTGAAAACCAAGGGACAATGAAGTAATT
Source organism: Buceros rhinoceros silvestris (assembly GCF_000710305.1). Lineage (NCBI taxonomy): Eukaryota > Metazoa > Chordata > Aves > Bucerotiformes > Bucerotidae > Buceros > Buceros rhinoceros. Next base: position 73,962 of record NW_010428533.1, read on the forward strand.
TCTATAATAGATTGGATGCATATGAGGTATGACAAATGCCCTAAAGAAAGAATTCAATTACCTAGAAAGACACTTCTCCTCAAATGAATGGGGCACTGGCCAGTTTCCACGCCGAGATCAGAATCAGAGCCAGCATTAATGTGCTAGGCATGTTTTATAAAACTATTGCCGGAAAAAATTCCGTGCGTGCAGAACAAGTAGTTCCATCTTGACAGGGTTTGTTTGCTTGCTTGCTTTAAATAGTAGAAATTAGCACACTTACAGATTAATTCCTTTAGCCAAGATTCAGGTTTGGGTTTGTTTTTTTTTTTTTTAATTTGTTTTAAAGAAGACAAGTTGTAGCTTCAGTATGAAGTCATCCTGCTTTTTTCCTGGGTCAGAAATGTCTGATGTCTTTAGAATATAAGCCTCCAGAGACATATAGAGATACGAAGGTTTAACTGTTCATCCTCAAGTACATAAAAGATTTTCCAAACACATTTTAAACTCTCTTAGTATGGAAAGCCCAGGACTAAACAATACAAGAATATATGACTTAGAGAAGAGCAATTATATGCCACATTATTGGTAGAACTAAAACTCCCTGAGGTTGTACAAATGCCTTTGAAATATGGTATAGGACGTTCACGAGGACATAGCACTTTATCAACACTTACTTAAAATTCTTTGCCCATCACAGCTATGCCCTTGCTACCTATGAATAATGTGAATATTCCTAACCCACAGCAATAAAATCTTCATATAATAATGTATAATGAGCTGTAACAGGTAGCTAATATTCTAAATTTGTTATGTGAAGCCTGGACATAAGGGCATTAAAGTGATAGCAAAAAAAAAAAAAAAATTACAAATCAAAAGGCTTCTTTGGGGCCAAACTCCTGGGAAGCAGAACTTCAAAAAGCCCAGTATGGCCATAATACCTCTGGGAGACATCTGCCAGCTTCAGCGAAACCCAAGAATCGCAAA
>NW_010428533.1:75121-75551 GCF_000710305.1 Buceros rhinoceros silvestris
TACGAGGAGGCAGACTAGAGTAAACGTGCACGCGTTGTTTCGGCAAAGCCACCCATCTGCCTCCTGTCCCTTTCCAGCCCTCTGCCCGCCCAGCTTCCATATGCTCTGTCATCTTTGTAATTTCCAGGCAGTTTCTCTTGCTAGTTATTCTCTACAGATTTTGTTTAAATTGCCATCTAGCCCATTTATTTTAATTTTCCACGCATATCCTCTCCTCTTTTCCCTGAATCTCTTCTTAGTTTTCCACCTGACTTTCACCGCTCAAGGCGCAGTGAAACTGGTTGTCTTTCGAGGTGCTGCTTGGTGCCTCGTGGATTTTGGCCCTCTTCAACCTGCTCTTCCCTTTGTGATTGCTGTTCTGTCCTTTCTCTTTGCTTTTCTCCCCTCTTCCTTCTGTCGTCCTTTGGGCTTGGTTATCTTCAAACATTTC
>NW_010428533.1:75745-78673 GCF_000710305.1 Buceros rhinoceros silvestris
CATTGTCCAGGAGACAGGTTTAACTCCTACGCAGTAAGGGCCGGACGGAGGAAATGTTTCTGTTTCAGAAAGGCTGTTCCTCAAGATTGCCCTGCAGACTTGGACACTTGGGAGAGGAGTGCAGACTCATAAGAACAGCAGCAGAGGAAGCGGCCAGCTTGATGGATGAGCGTGCAATTTCTAATACCACCTCAGCTGAAAGAGCCCACATCACCCCTTCTTGAACTCCTTTTTTTGTCAACTTGTCTCAGTTCACTTGAGCAGCCAGCACCTTTTTCAACAAATAATAATGACCAGACAGCCATGGGAAGAGGATTGTTCTCACCCTAACATTCCTTTCCCTTTTCCTGGTGGAGGAGCCTGCCAGGTTGGCAGGTAACCTCATGCACACAGTTAAATGTCCTTTTATTTTCTGATGAAGATGAGGATTTTATAATCTCTCTCTACGTGACAACTCTGTCTTGCAGCTCAGCAAGATTGAATCCAATTATTCACTGCTGGATTTCAACAACCAGGAGAAAGGTATAAGTTAAACTACAGGTGCATTATAGATGTGTTCATGGGTAATTAGATATTGAAATCAGTGTAACTCCACACTCTGCAGGAATAGGTCTGTTTCAGATTCAGGTTCTTCTTGGAACTATTTACGTTTTGCTCTTGCCCCAAAACCACACATGTGCTGGATAATCATCCGTTCCGGTTTCAATCACCAATTTTTCCTTGCAGCAAATCATTGCTGAAGCACTGTACCAGTCATGCGTTGCACGGCACCAGATCAGATGACTTATGGGTATCTGACAGTGATCTGATGTGTCTAATCCGTCAATCAAACGCACAAGCGGTGACAAAAATCAGACGTATTTTGGAAAGTGGAAATGCACCTGGGGAAGCTCAGTTTTAGTCAGTCACTTCACATACCCATCGAAGCACCCCCAAAGAGCCGTAAGACAAACAGAATGGCTCCTTCCTGATTTTTTTTTTCCTGATACGTTTGTCTGAAGTCTTTCTACGTGGCCTCTGCTGGTCTCTGCTCCAGGAGCTCCCACAGGGTTGGGGCTCTTTGTACCCAGCCTCAGACTGGGAAGTTTTCTGCAGTCAATAAATAAATATGCTGCTTTTCTCTTACATACCTAGAAAATTCTATTTCTTCTACATCCTGTTTTAGAAAGAGCAAGGAAAATAGTAAAACTGTTCATTTGCCTTTGTCCTGTCTTCCCAGCACTTTTCCTGTCCTCCCTGCGGTGCCTTTCCAGCATAGCAGCAATATGACATGTTGCTTAAGCCGGATTCTTTTGATTACTGGTATATTTATTTCTCCTAATGAAAGAAATTGGGCACTTGTTTACCGCAAGTCCTGCCTTATTCATTTCAGACTGTGGTAAATGTTGGCTCAGTGTCCCCTAACAGCTACTAACAGTAATAAAACTTATTCTTGGGGGATCATGATGTCTTGCTATTAAGGCAAATGTTCTTTTTCTGAAGTACTGTTATTTACAAAGTCATTTCCTCTCAGCGTGTTATCTATACAGCTGCAAAAGACTAAGGAAGGGTCACAATTTCACTTCCATCCACAATTCCAAAAATCAAGAGAAGAAAAAGAAAAGAAAATCCACACAGAAACCAATGTCTCTGAAGATCCACCCGGGACCAATCTTAGCTTAACCTAGCAAATAAATTCCTCCTAAGCAGCAGCGTAAGGAAGACTAACCTGAATGGCCTTTCCCACTCCCTGAAGAGCGTGACTCCTTGATGAGTCTGACAAGAGCATTTTGCAGAGCCGTGGAGTATGATCTGGTCCTGCCTTATAACCAGCTCAGAACTGAGCATAGAAATCTTCATGTGATGCTTCCAACTTACAGTGTTGATGGTCTCGGGTATCCAGAATGCCTGCGGCTGAACCTGTCTCTGTATCTGCAGAAGAGTGGAAAAAAGAGAACAGATACTAGAGCTTCTGTAGAGTCTCAGGAGACACAGTTCTTTCTGGTATTCCAGGTAGCTGGACTCCGCGTAGTCACAGCCTTACTTCAGCCCTAAAACTAAGTGGATTTCTCCCTGGCAGTTCCCAGCTCATGGACTCACTACTACGTAGCAATGCACACGGAACAGCACTTAATCCAATTTCCTTTTGGACCAGCGTGCTGTAGAGACAGAAATACATACAAAGAATTTGCACCACTGGGGAATCAAGTTGACTTTAAGTCAGGTTGACTAAGGCTCTGCCAGAGAACTTCTAGGTTTTTAATCCTTTTAAATTGTGGACTTTAACTCTCGTGTCTTAAACTTCCATGGTTATTATGTCTTGTGACAGTGTGTTCTTTAATGGTCAAACACATCCAAAATTCTCAAATTTTATTTCAGAGCAATAGAAATTCTAGTGCTTATATCTTCAGAAAGCCATCATCATAAAGGCTGAGAAAACAGCGCTTTAAGAAAAACTGTATCACTGTCGTTTTTTTAAATCCTGTGATTTGGAAGGTGGCAAGTGAGAGTTGTGATTTCTGAAGATCAGCAAGTCATCCCTTGTGATCTGTTATCACGAAGACCATTAAAAACTTCCAGATAAGTAAAAACTTCCTACTGTACCTGAAATTTGGGATTCCAAATCCAGTAATAACTGTAATTCCATATTTCTTCTGTTTCTTTAAAAAAAGCAGAACTATGCCAACTTTCTAGTGTTGGCTTAGGTAGTTATTTAAGATTTCTGATGACTCTCAGGAAAATACAGAGCTGCAAGAACACGTTGACCCAATCACTGATCAGAATGCAGGCCCCTTCTTGAAAGGCAAATATCAGAAGCTTCCTTGACACTTGCTGTGGGTACACACATACACATGGTTCTGACAAGATCTCTGTAAATCTGTCATCAGATGTCGCACCTTCTACTCCAGCAGGATCTTGCCTTTAGTTCTCATACGTTCAGCCGGATGA
>NW_010428533.1:78739-120431 GCF_000710305.1 Buceros rhinoceros silvestris
CAGCAGGATGCCGCCACCTCCGCTAGTCCTTCCCACTGCTTGGGCCACACTCTCTACTCCTGGGCGTCCATCCTTCACTTGCTTCTCCCCCAGCTCAAGGAAGCTCACATGTGGCTCCTTCTGCAATCTGGACCTTCTGCGCCTTGGGCCAACATGCTCCTTTTTAGCAGCATATTCACAGAGCTGTTCCACTCACTGCTTTTTCCCATTGCTTCAGCCCAGCTTCTTGTACCTCCTCTTGCTTCTTGACGCTTTCTCCCCAACAAATATACAAGGGCATGTATATACTCTTTTGGGACATATAGGCCCGATTTCAACTCAAAACAGCTAACTGTGGTATTGTAGCAATCTACTTGCAGCACTACAGAGTGCTCGCCATAGGATGATTGTCTAAATCAACTAAATTTCAAGACATCTAATTATCCTGTGGGATGTTCCATGTGGCTGGATGGTAGCTACTGGAGGCAGGTAATTGTAAAGAGCACTGCCAAATCCACGTGAGCTGCGTAAAGTAAAGATCACACAGCAGTAAGCACAACGCAGGCAGACCCTCAGGATCAGGGCTTAACTATAGCCTTATCTACCTGATACCCAGGTAACTGTAAAATGCTGCAGTCATCACATCCTACATTGGTCCCGATGAGCCAAAGTGCATCTGAGGTCAGACTGCAGCCGTGAGCCCAATCCAGGCATTGCTCGATCCTTGCCATACGAGAACCAAAACCTGGAGTCTTTCACTGGTAGAAATTGCAGATGCGCTTTCACTGTCTGCAGGTTCCTGCTCTCTCCACACGTTATTCCGGACAGGGCTGCATGGATACTGCAGTAATTCTCCTGTTTTTAACCGTGCGAGGCACCTGGCTGGGAATTCTCCATACTCTAAGGTGTATTTGATCAAAAATTTAACTACCTCCTATAATTTAATTGTAAAATGAACACTTCCTGCTTCTGCAAATGATGTTTCCATGGAAACCGTTCATACTACTATTGCTACAAAACGAAGGGGGTTTATTAATGGGTCTTTCTATTTTTTTCTGAATTTAAAAAACAGCTCCAGCTCTGAGTCTTGAGGCTTCAGTATTTCTCATTTGTTGGAGAAAAATATATCCAGAGAACAAGGTTCATAAAACAAAGCATAGTACTATAATAGAGCATAGTAGCCTGAATTCTTGGCTCCGTAGAGCTTAAGCTGAGAACGGGTATTTGTGGAGGAGGTATAATTGTATTTTCTATGTAAAATAGTTCATGTAGAATAATTAGTTACCTATTATGGGATGATACATTTGTGGTTTCAAAAGATGCTTGTAGGCTGCATTGATCAAGGACATTTGGACTACAACTGGAGACTCCTGAAAACCAAGTTACTTCATCGATGTCATCGATATAATCCTCATTGGAGGAAATGCTACTTCAGACCCTCCTCAGAAGCACTATTAGCATGAGGGAAGTACCAAGATAACTCCCTAGCCTTCTGGCTCGGCTGGTAAACAATTGGTATGCTCGGTAACCCCCTCCTACCAATACCCATGTGAACACCCAACCCGCAGGGCAGGTCATGCCAAGCTAAATCACATTGTTTCCACAGACATTCTAAGTGGACACGGAATCTTTCGTACCACATATTTCTTAGTCCTGGGCAATGGAAAAAGAGGTAGTGAATGGAAGATCTCTGCTGTAGAAGAGTTCAGGGAGGCTGATGTGAGCTCCTGATGCGCTTACGAATGAGAAAGGAAATTTTCATTCAAATAGGCACTGCTGGGGGCCTCGCCAGTGCCAGGAATGGCTGGAGACTAGGCAGCAGGTAGCTCCCTTCTCAGCTCTACCTGAGGAAAAGCTTCCTGAATTTGGCTTCCAGAGAGGAGAAGTGTAAAGCAAAGTCTATTTCTCTTCTATCTGGTAACGTGGAACGATAAGGTGTTTGTGGTGGTGTTCAGGGTCATTCACAGCCATGAAAACTGGCAAGTCTCCTCTATTCACTTCAGTATGAAGACTTTAACACTCACATAAAAAACCAACCAACCAACCAACCGAACAGCCTCCCAGGTCCACACAGGCAATCTCAGCAGTGGATTTTGCTCCCCACCTGAAGGCTGCCTGCAGTGGCATGTGACAAGGCCGAATATGCTTATGCTTAAACTGTGTTTCCAAGGTTTCATCTACAACTGCTAGAATTGAAGACATGTTTTCTAAGAAGAAGACCGTGAAAGAGCAGGAGTTATACAATGCCCATATTCTTGAAATCTATGTAGACTTCTAGTTGTAAATCCTGGGCAACGAGGAGAGAAGACCATGTGCAAAACCCGTCTTGCCAATCTAATTTCACATCCAAGAGAGAAACAGCAAGGCCTTGTCCGGAAGTTAAACTAGTATTTAAAACAGAGCTAGTTCTGTGTGGCTGAACGCATGCAGGACAATTTTACTTACTTTTCTGCTACTGAATTCAAACCAGTCTTTGTCCTCTTCTTCCTTGGCATGTTTGCTGTTAATTAGCAAATCTGGGGAAGAGAAAGCGTATTAAAAGGAGTCAAAATGAGGCAACTTTCTGATCATACAAGAAGATACCATAGCAGTTGTTAAAGAAATCCCAACACAACTTAGCTCATTATATCTAGAGGTCTCAATTTGTTACTTCTGATCTGGGATTATACAGTTTTCTTTCCGCTTGTTAACTGACTAGTTCAGAATTTCCCGATCATTATATCATCTTTGATGCAGCTGCTCTCACTCCCTTTCATGTGTTTGCAGAACTCCATTTAACGATGATACCAAGAGTTACTAACCAATGGGGTCTTGATATTTCTGAGTGAGAGTGCCAAAGCCACACTTGATGCCAGCTACCAGTCACAGCAGCTTCTTCTTTATGTTTTTCTAGAAAATGTTGGGGATAAGGTATCTCGTGTTCTTTCTTGTCCTCGGTGTTCTGAATTCCACCAGGTAGGAAATGGCTCACAATTGAAGAACTCCCATAGTGCGCCGTTAGGATGGGTTAAAGGTTGCTGATACTGGATGATCAGAGCAAACGACTAGTCTTACCTGAATTAGATGACATGGGAAGAGCATCTTTAGATATTGCCACCTGGTTCTTATCTTCCAGCATGTTGTCATCATGTTTTCCACTGCCTTTCCTCTTAGATTCCTTCCTGGATGATGACACGAGCATGAGGTGTTTGTCATGCAAACCAGTTTGAGATTAATTTGTTATCTGAAGATTTTGCCAAATTTCAGGAAAGGATTTTTTTTTCTTATATTGATTTTTTTTTTTTTTTTATGGAGCAGGTTTTTTTCAGCTTACTGTGCTGATTTGGAGATGAGGAGAGTTAGCAGCACTTTGCCAATATCATAGACTTTGGCAACATACTTGCTAGATGAGGAGCTCAAATAGCTTCCCTTTGGCCTCCTGAATTTCCCAGCTTTCACACCTGCAGAAAAATGCCACACCTGTCTGAAAAAGCTGTTTCTGTAGCACTGTTCAACCCAGGTGGGAGGAGAACTAGGATTATAGCCCAGCAAAGAGAGACTTAGAGCTGGCCTTCCCTACTGCCGACGTCAGGCATTCGCCTTTACTTCAGCAAAGCTCTCCCTCCCCTGGCAGGATGTAAGGCAGAACGTGCTTTCGCTGTCACTAGATACTGCCAGTCATTTGTTAAGATAAAAATCGACAGTGAGTGTGTCCCAGGTCCTCCCTCTCCTTTGCACTGGCCATTCTCATGCTTGCCCCTCCATGGTGGTGGTGGTGGAGATAGGATTGAATACTCAGGTAGGTCTGGTGCTGACGATTGACCGTTCTCTCCATCTCAGGTGAGCTTTGATAGGCCACCTGCCAGCTACGGCACCAAAGTGGTTCTTTTGAGTGACTGTTTACGGCAAAACCAAAACCAAGTCCACTACCATCACTGCAGAGAAGATCATATCCAGAGCTAGGCACAGGGATTTGATGGATGTCCAATTAACTGACTGTCTAAAATGATTCTAGGAGCCTTCAGGGGGACCAGCCTGCAAGACCTATGCTTTCATGTGTTGCTTTTCTCATTATCTGAAAGTACAACATCATAACTTAGAGACTGACTAAAAGCTTTTAAAAGCCCTGTTACAACGAGCAAAGGAAATAAAGGTTTTAACTCTACCTTAGCTTGACCACAGAACGCCATTAATACTTATTTTCAGATTTTTTTATAAAGTCTTGGACCAATACATCTTGGTTTGGTTCTTTTCAGTCTTACAGGACAGTAAAAGACATCCTCACATGTTCCCACACCAATTCCACTACCACCACCAACTATCTGGTTAATGTAAGCAGCCAGATAACGCTTTCAGAGCTCACCAGAGCCTGGATCCTCTCTGGCTCATTACACAGGCTAAGGGGACAATCTGTCTCCAAGACCTCGGCAGTGAGAAACAGCTAATACAGTGCACGGGATCCCTGCGAGAGGCCGGGTAACAAAGGGACAGCTCTTCTCCTGAGCCAGCTGAAGCTGCCCCTCTGCTGTTCCTTTAGGGCCAGGATGCACAAATGAAGAGTCTTCTGCAAATCTGACTCTGCAATCCTTACTCCTCCCCATGAATGGCTGTTTCATTCAGTCCTTTCTTGCCCTTCCTTTCAGTAGTTATCCTGTTGCCTACCTTGCTCCCTCTACCTTAACTTCTTCATTTTTTCTTTATTGGTCTTGAATAAAGCATTAGGCAGATGTTATCCAAAAGTGAAGATGAAAATACGTTTAGGGGTAATGCAGTGTCTCTTAAACTCTTTGTTCACTCTTAAGAATTTCCTTTTTCCTTTTAACCTGTAATCACAATTCGCAATTCTGTAAATATTGCTTGCAGCATCTGACTTCTCAAAAGAAGGCAAGATTAGTGAGAACAGTTTCACAGCTTTGACAGAGACTATAATACAAGTAAAGAGTTCCCAAGAGAAGAGAAGCTGAATATTAGACAAGAGGCTCTGTACATACAAGCAGAGCATCTTGGCTTTGGAGTCCATTAGGAGGAGTGCTTCTGGCAGCAGCAATTGCCATCAGCTGTCTTACCCCCAAATATTTTGTGATATACAGCCCATGTTGGTCTCAAAATTATGGCCTGGGTCTTCTTTAACAAGCGAATAATCTATGACATTTCAGTGAGGTTCTTTTTACTTAAAGCCTTGCTACAAAGAAGGACTTTTAAAGCAACTAAATAAAGTTTTGTCTAATAGAGGGATGATGTGACTCAGCACTGCTGGCTACAACTACCTCCTGAAGGCTGAGTCAATTTATAGCTGCATAAAAGGCAACTGGTAATGACCAGTGCACATACATGCTGTTTCTGATATTTTATTGATCAGCGTAGGTGTCTGAATGGTGTTTTCCCACTCAGTTCCACTGAGTAATAGATGGAGAGTGCTCTAAATATTCAATATAGCTGGAAGATTTGTTTTCCACAAGCAGGGGGAATCCCATTCTTTCAGCCCTTGAAGGGCTATTGTAGCATAAATAATTTAAGAAGCTGAATTGAAAAGTTAAGGCTCCAAACAACGTTCCCACAGGTTGAGAAGAGCTGGATAAAAATGCTTGGAGAAAAAAAAAATCACCCGATATTTGGCTGTTTGTTTCATTAACATTTAAAAATTGGTATTTTTCTCATAACCAAATTATAAGGAGCAATAAACATTTCATGAAAGCTGATCTGGAGACATTCCATGTACCAATGCCATCAAGATTTCCAATAGCCTGTTTAGTTTTCTTGGCACAAATCCTAGGAACAGAAATCGTTCTGATCATAAAGGGCAGGGGCCTGGGCACAGGAAGACTGATGAAACCAGGTTTTGTAAGGACAAAAAAGCACCTCAGAGGAAGTCAGCTCTTGTAACACAAACACCGAGATCAGGTGGATTGAAATAGAGACTTCCAAACATTTCCTGATTAGTTTGTGGCTGTTTGCTACGTGCTGGGGTGTGTTGTCCCCAGTCTCCAATGCGAGTCTGTGCACAGAACTGTTCCACTGCAAACAAGGGTGTGTTTACAGGACCTTTAAAGAAATGGATTCTCTGTTTATCTGAAGGTAAACGTGTTTATCTGAAGGAACATACCTTTTGGTCAAGGAAACGTCAAACTACTGAAATAGAAAACCGCAAAGGTAAGGGGTCTCTTCTGCACCACGTGTAAAATTGTTAGGACGTGAAGACCACTGGTGGTTTGAGCTTGGGAATAGTTTAGTTCCTGACACTAAAGTGGCAGGAAGTCTTCTCCTTTTTATGCCAGACCAAGGAGTTGTAAACTTTGAATCAGTGCTAAGAAAGCAAACTCTTGTTTAATCATCATGAAGCAAGGCAGATCAGACCTAATTTCACTGTAAACAGATTTCATTCACTAGAATTGTTCCTTTTCTTCCACCCAAGCTTGATCACTTACCTGAGCAAGAAAACACCACAAGCATAGCAGCCTTTTTTTTTAACATAGTCATGTTAAGATCATATTAAAGAAACCTAACATCCCTAGGTACTCACCTAAGCAGTCAGGTACTTTTAAATATCATGTTTGTCCTGCTCCTGCGGAGTTTTAAGAACAGATGAGCTGTGAACTAGGCAGTACCATGTACATCAAACCAGCTTCCAATCAGAAACTTCTTATAAGGCACCATAGTCATCACTAAGAAATTTTGAGCATCGTTAATAGGCCAGAGCTCAAAAGATAAGGAAAGCACCAACCTGGAAGAAACTGCGTGGTCTTGCTTTGCATAGGTTTGCTTTTTTTCACTTGAATTTGTTTGCTTTTGGATTTTTGTGCAGAAATGAAGTATTCACGTAAATAATCTTTGCCATTGTCACCCGATGCTAGGTATTAAACTCTCACCTTGCTCTTATTTTCAGCTGATAAGGTTCTCCCAGTCTCCTGGGGAGTATCGAGGCCAAGTAAATCTTCATCCATAAAAGTTACATTATGGAACTTGGTCATCTGGTCATCTACAAAACCAACTTCATGTCTTTCTACCAACATAATCTTATCTTTAAAAGTGCAAAAACTGTTCCCACAATGTTCTCCATGTTGAAACATTCTTGTAGAACTCACAGAGGGTATGGTTATTTCACCTGCGTACAACTCTCTGTAAAATTCAGCAAACTATGGAGGAGTTAGAATAGACTATCACGCACAGTTTGAACTGTAAGGGAAATTTAAATAGGCAACTATAACCCCCCCCTTTTTTTTTAAACAAAAATCCCAAAGAATAATGTTTTTGTAGAAGTCCCTTCCTCCTGTCCACAGTAAGTTTAAGCGCAGCACTGTGATTGCTGCTGACTAAACCAGGTTGTCCCTTCTGGGTTGGTGCAATAAACAGAAACAATACAGTGAGAACTTAACAGCATCTCAGACAGAACCATTCATCCATCACTTCTGCCTTTGTGGGCAAGTTTATGCAGTCATTTTCTTTTCATATTTTGGAGCGAGGCTGGGCGGCAATGCGGAATGAACCTGCATCTTCTGGAACGTCCCAGCACTGCCTGGCTCTTCCTCAGCCACTCCCGTGAACGAGGTTCCCCCTACACCTCCATTTGGTGATGGAGGGAAGCAGATGGGCTGCATTTACAGAGCACGTCTCTTTTATTCTGGGTAGAGCCCAGAGCGCTTCAGAGATTTATCGTGCATCAGCAGGTGAACAACCCCAGGCCACGAGGGCAAATGAGAGTTACTGAACGCAATTCTATCAATTTCAGTTAATACACTGAACTCGTACAAATAATTTGCTGCGATGCTGTGAGAGCTACTGAGTAGCTCAGGCAGGGAACAGTTCTGTTTGAATAACGACTATCTTCTTTTTGTCTTAATGTCTGAAAAAATTGATGGAGTACACCCTGCAGGCAAACCATGGATGACAGGGTGCCCACGAGCCTGCTAGGATGCCGTTAAGCTGAACTCTTTGCATTGATGTTTAAAGAGCCCATGAATCTCCTGTTTAGCTCTATGAACTGTTTTTCACATGACAGCTGCTGGACACTGAGAATAATTGATAGATTATTATGTGTCCTCACAGCTTCAGAGTATTAACCTTCAGTAGCCTTTTACAGTTAATCTATCTCAGCCGAACAGGAATATTGCACTAAAAATTCTGAGAAAAAATCAGTTCATGCTTTTTTCCCTAGCAGCATTTCTCAGACACTAAATTAGAGAAGAATTATATTTAAAGCATGTTTTCCTGGATTTACAACCTTTTTTCCTTTCAATTCCTCTTTCAGATAACGATGACCAAGTTTGTTGTTATCAAAAGAGAGGTATTTTAGAAAATACAGCGACTGTAAAAACATAGACTAAATATCCACATATACTGCCTAAATACTGTCACTGCTCTTAGACCACTGATTACTGGCATATACTCTGGTTTTTTCCACACGTCAGTCCTCAGCACGAGAACATAGCAAGGTCACGGAGGGCCCCCCCACAGGAACAGGCACAGAAATGCAGCTCCGTTTGCTGCGGAGGTCATTGCACAGTCACAAACAGCAAAGCAAACCAAGTAGTTTCACCATCCCCCACAAACCAAGGAAAATAATTTACCACTCTGTGGGCTTAATGGTTTTGTCTTGTTCATTATTTTTACCAAATATGTAGAATGGAAAGAAAAGACCTCAGGAACACCACCCTGGTGCTTTTGCTGCTTGTTTTGATATAGGGACTGAGCTAGTGTAATGTTTCTATAACAATTTTTATGTGACTTCTCCTAATGGAATCTTAGAGCCTATAAGAACACGCTGCGTGTGCTTGATGTAGGTCACGGGTGTTCCCCGTCAGGGAGTCAGGAGGTGAGTGCTGAGAGAAGCAGGAGCGAATCTCATCAGGTTGCCCAGCACTGTTAAATTCTGCTGACGGGTTGGAGGTGGTTTTCCTTCCTTTGCTGTGCCCTGCTTTGGAGTTGCCCTCCTCACAGGCACTGTAAAATCATCCCTGTCAGAAAAAGTCTTACATCCTTTCCTTTCTGTCTAGCACCATTGAAACTATAGATACTTTATGCACCATGATTTAAAGACAGCCACAAGCTGTGAGCAGACTCAAGCATTCTGGGGGACAATTTTCCACCAGCCTCTTCCTCCAGACAACCTAGTCAGACAGTCTGAATATTTCTTGCTAGAAAAGTCACTTCATTGTTTTCCCAGTTATGCTGTTCCTTACCATAGTGAGACAGAGATTTTACTTATGTAGGAAAAGGATTCCCCAAGATAACCTTCCTTCACTTTATAGCTTCCTTTGAGCCAGGCATGGGGCTCATCACAAGCTCTCCTTCTTTCTCATGGGTTCCCTGCAAACATAGTCTTTTTCTTCATCAGGCATTTCTTTTCTGTACGGGATTGTGTCCTCTGAATTCCTTACTGAGACACCACAAAACTCAGATATTTATAGAGTCGCCTTAGACCTTACATTATCTTTCTCAAGCCAGTGGAATTATGGGCTCTAAAAACAAGCCAGAAAATATTCCCCTTTTGGTGCTGTGAAACGCCAGCAGATAATTTCTAAATGTGAGACTCCCACAATAAATGTGGTTACTTTTTTGGGAGGGGTGTGTGTGTGTAAAAGAGAAGCAAATGTTGTGGGTTTTATTGCCATGGAAAGGCAGTAGACTGCAGGACGTAACTGTCAAATGTGAGCTGGTGGGGATCCAGTGGTGGCTTTCCTCAAGACTGGAGCTGCAGTCCTGCCTTTTTTGATGCCTGATATTCTCATCATGAAACCCAGACTCTTGGGAAGCTGTTTTCAACTGAAAATGCATCCTGCAGAATAAATAGTTTAGGCAAGCATTCGTTTTGCTTAGGAGCCTTCCCTGGCATACCTCAAGAACATCTAAAAATCTCCTCATAAAACTTGCACGTAACTGTGACAAGCACCGGTGAGAGGACGTAAACAGGTGATTTATCCACAGCCTCTTGTCCCCCGGAACCCTAAGCACTTCATAAAGAGAGACAGGTACTATGTCAGAGTTGCAAAGCAAGAGAGGATGAAGTGTTTTGTCCGCAATCTCATAAGTCAATGATGGAAACATAAACAGACCGTATGTCTTCTAGGAATGCCTTCCTTCAGAAAGAGCCAGAGGACTGAAGGCCGTGGCCTCTGGGTGCTCTCCTGCAATTGCCTTCATACCTTGGAATTACATCTTTACCCTCTGGAAACACCCCACTGTTTCGTCTGTGAGTTTATTTAAAAATACTTTCTGCTGTTCGGTGCTTTATAGATGGGTGTGAGTGATTTTTAGAGCCTGCCCTTCTGCACCTGTGAAGCATATGCCAGTCTGGTAGGCACCGGTGAAAATGCACTGACAAGGAAATGCTATCGATGAGGCTGTTCAGAAATTCAACCAGATGTGATACACCCAGTTCCAGCTTCAGCCAGATACCTACCAACAAACCAAGAACACCTTGCTTGTTGGTACATTAATAAAAGGTACCTGACCATTTATTTGAAAGTAAAAAAATATAGGTAGTAGAAGCTCAAAACAAGCAATGAGAGGAGAAAAGAGCAGAAATCACCTGGGAATGGTAATTCAAGAAAGGACCACAAAGACGGGATACAGCATTGTGAGCACTAGGCAACATTTAAGGACCCATCGAAAAATCTGCAAAATTATTTTAGCACATCCATTCATGAGTGTGGAGCTTCAGATGCAGTCAAAATATTCCGAAGCTAAAAAACGAGTGCATAAAAATACAGCAGTACCATTTTAGACCCAAGTTGAAAGTTATTTTTGGAAAATGAGGCTTCCTAAAAGGAGCCCAGATTTCACAGGACTAGGCCAACTGAGTAACAATAAATTAGCTTTGTCAGACTGGTTTCCTTCTGGGAAAAGAGACACGTAGCAAGCAGAGGCGTTTCTTGGTAAAACCACCAATGGCAAACATCTTGCATATGGACCACTGGGACAGTTTTGAAAAGTGGAAAGCCTTTTTTCTCTTTTTATTAGGAGCTACATTATCTTTGAACTAACAGCAAAGAGAAAAACAAATCTCTGAACTGATTGTGATACCATCAGAACCACCTCCCATACTGTATCCAAACTGGCTTACAACATCTTTTATAAGGTGCTTTCTGCTGAAGACTAAATACCCCGTGTACTAAAAACCCCACACGGTAATACAAGAGAAATGCATACAATGTCAGTGCAATTCTGAGAACTCTTAAATCATGAAGAGTTTGTCTCTACGGGGGCTGAGACGGCACAAAAAACTACTGACAAAGAAATTACATCACAATACACTTCAAAGAAAAAGATAGATTGGTCCACAGTTCCTTTTCTACTGATTTGAGAAAGCTGATGTGGTCATTAACTACTGTAGTATGACTAATGTAAAAAACATTAGAGAAATGACTTAGCACCATTTTTCACATAATCAGCTAGTTACTGGCTCCCAGCTGCCACAATACTCTTTAAAGGCAATTTACTTCCGTGAATAGGGTGGACAGAACAGGATGGATTAAATTCAAGGATCTGATTAACGGGACACAACTTCCCAATTGTGCCCAGTCAGCGCAGAGAAGCTATCGCTGTCTCTGCTCACACGTGTTTTCGTACTTCCATCGGCCCCTCTGCACAGTTCAGCTTTCACAGCACCACCTGCACTGAAACGTTTGTAGGAATGGGTGGCACTTTGGGACTACTGGCATTCCTTCATCCTCCCCCGTTCAAAGAGTGGATGATGTTTTAGGAGGAGAAGCATGGTTGGTGAAGGCTTTTCCAGCCTACCACACTGAAAACATCTTTCTCTTCATCCTTCTGAGCTGCACGGAAGTTAAATCAAGTAATCCTGAGCGCCGGTCCACTGCATGGCTTGGCCCCACGGAACGGGTGCTTTCAGAGACCGTGACAGCTTTTTCAGGTCTTTCTGAAGTGTGAAAGGTTGCTGAATTCAGGAGATAAGAAGGTTAGGTGCAGAGGGTGTCATTCTGTTGTTTTTAACAAAATTCTGTTCCTGTTAAAGAAATATGGAAAACAGGTCCTAAGGACTCTGTTATCAGTTCCTTTTTTACTTTGCTGCCATCAAAACATACCCAGAATGTGTACAGCAGGCCTGAGAAATACTTTTTTCACAGTTACCATGGTGTCAGATGTACCCTGGAGAGGTAAAATGGCACTTACTCCACTATCTGGGTGCCCGCATGTCCCCATGGTGTCCCTAAGCTGGGTGTTCGTAAGCTGGGTTTCAAATCCTGCTCTCTACTCCATTAAGTCCATTTTATGCCCGTGCAACACCGTTATTGTTAATAATGAATAGTAAACAGGGAAATCCATTTGAAACCAACCTGTTGATGAAAACGAGCGCAAGACACGCGGTTAACAGCCTCATTACAAGTAAAAGTACTGTGAAGAGCAGGCAGGATTCTATTTAAGAGTTTTGTTCACGATGATCTCCATCGGGGTTGTTCCCTGAGATCCCTGCTAGATGCTGTAGTATGAAATAAGAATCCCTGCTTCAGGAGTCTTGCAATCTAAGGAGGATTCATGGCAGTGAGGTGGCTTGACTGGAAATGCACCGACCAAAGATCTTCCAGAGAAGAGGAGAAAAAGGAATCGAGCATGTCCAGCAAGCTTTTGAGTGGGGAAGTTTTAACCATGCTCTTCTTTTGCAGCCTTTCTGTTTAATAACAATAATAATAATAATAAGGTCATTAGTTGTTCCTTCCCAGACAGGATGCCCACAAGAGTAAAGTGCGAGATTCTCTTACAAACTGGAACAATCCTTGGCTTCATCAGCATACCTGGCATTTCCTTGGTAAATACAGCGCTGACACTTCTGTCTGCATGCACGTACAAAAAAATAGCTCAATCCACAGAGGAGAATGTGAAATATTCCACCACACAGAAATGAATAAGGTCTCTAGATGGGAGTATGAAGTCTACTGAACAGGCTGCTAATGTATCTGGATTTATTTCAGGGATGTTCATTATCTCCGGGCACGCAATGGTGAACGAGCAGTAAAATGTTATGGAAAGATAATAAAATGTGATCATTTCAGACTAATACCTCAGATAAGTCCCACAAAGGCAATGAGCATTTATAAACCATTTTCTTTTGGCAAGATTTTAATTTTAAGTTAAATTAATTTACTTGAATGCTTGAAAGACAGCTGAATGAGGTAATCAGGAGGGCATCCAACACAGGCAAGCGTCTCAGAGACGAGGAAGGAGCCTGAGAATCCCGGCTGCCCAGGTGCAGGGTGAGATGAAGCGTAAGAGGGGAGGGAAGTGGAGTGCACAGGGGTTTACCAGCACTCATAGAACAGCAGAAGATGAAAGGCAGCTTTTGTCTTCTCTTCCATTCTGTTACTACATTCCCTTCTGCCCCACAGCCACACTTCATGCATTAATTTGCCATGCATCTTCAAACAGGCTTTTTCTTTTTTTTTTTTTAGTTTTTTAAAATTTTGTTTTGGTTTTTACATTTTCTTCTCCCTTCACTCTTCTAAATATGTGATCTATGATCTGATTTGGTATCTCCACAGCACATCTACTCCTTCCCTCACTCAATCTCTCTACCACACACCAGACAAAAAAAGACCTGACATAAATCTGAGACCAACCAAGAATCTACAGCGTCTTAGAGAGTTCATGTGTTTGATCTGAGGCTAAGCCAATAGGGTCATGTTTGGGCTTGGGTTGCTTCTGACAGGAAAGAAGACAACCTGCCTGAAACCAGTGACTGAAATATGTTCTGAGCAGCACTAGACACAGGATTTGGTATGACTGCATGTCCCCCGCATAAAGATATTACTTTCAGAATATCATCTTAAGGATATAGAGACTCATTTTATCTTTTCTCCACAGAAGTAAAAAAAACCAAAACATTTTCTTACAGTGCATGAAGATTTATAACGACCACTACGCAAGCAAGGTAGTTGCTTTTGCTTTATTACCCTGAAATCAGGGAATTTGTTTCCACTTTCTTAGCAGGATGTTCGTTTCTGTAACGACCAAATCCGGTTTTGCAGTACCTTTGCTGAAGCCCTGCTGTTTGAAGACAACCTGTTTAACACTTTCAATTGTATTCTAGGAGAACAACCCTGTATTAGCCTTTATAGCAGCTTCAAGGTAGTCTGTTCAAAACGTTGGATCTGAGAAGACATAAATCTAATTTTGTATTTTCAGAATTTGTTAAGTTGTCACTTTCCTAACAGGCAAAAGCCTCAGGGGCAGGTTCCCTTAACAACCCTGACAAAGAAAGGCTTTAACTAACCCGAGAGCTGCAGGAAAGGTAATATAGCAGGACACACATGCCTCAGGTCCCCAGATTTACGCATTTATTAATGTGTTCTAAGTTAGAAAGAACCAGCTAGGCAGGCAGCTGTTTTTTTCTTCAAGCCTGAGGAATAGGGAGGAAACACCTGAGAACCCAAAGGCAGAACGCACTTTGGGTGGAACACACCATGAGCAACAGCGCTTGACGCCAGGGAAGGAAATAACAGTGGGGTGAGGAGGTGAGGGGGTGGCACTCCTGCAGAGGCGGAGGGAAGGAAAGCAGAAGCCGTGGGCTGCTGCAGAGGGAGCGAGGCCACTTGGGCAGCCTGATCAGCTCCCGCGCTGAAGGAGCAGGCAGTGAGCACATAACGGATGACAAGGAGAAGGCTGAGCTGCCCTTTTGCATTCACAAAATTTGTGACAAGCCGTTCGAGTTGCCCTTTTGCATTCACAAAATTTGTGAGAAGCCGTTCGACACAATTAATACTAGCTGGTAGGTAGAAAGCAGGGCAGAACCGTTAAAGGGCACAATAAAGAATGAATAAATTGACTGTATTAAAGCCAGCGGGACACGCTGAAATGTACCCTGAAGCCAGAGGACTATCTTCTGAACTGTTATCCTTGAGAAGTCACGGGAAACTGGTGAAAGGCTAGCCCTGGACTTCCCTTAACACAGAAAGGGTCCAGGGAACCATATATCAGCTTCCTTCATACCTTGAAAGACACTGGAGCAAGTGTTAAGTGATTAATTTGTAAGTTCATAAAGGATAATAAGGCGATAGATCAGACGCAGCAGCTTTCCTGTATACTGAAAACGGTTTAAAAGGGTGTAACAGTTAACTATCCTCCAAGGCTGTCGAGAGTGAAACAGAGAATAATTGGTTTCACAGCCAGGAAAGGTTAGAGGCTAGACTGGAGTTCAGAGCAACTTCCTACTTAATAACAAGGACAGCAGAATTCTACCAGAGTGCCTACAAAAGTGACACAAGTTAGGCTGGAGGTTTTCAGCAGCATGTCAGGTAAATAACTGCTAAAGACATTCCAAGGTGACCGCTCCTACCTCAGAGCAAGAAGATGAAATAGCAAAACGGGAAACATCTCTTTCTTTCTCAGATCCTGCGTTTCCTATGTTTCAAGAGAGTATTTTCCTCACAGTTTCCAATACATCTATATTTCCTTACAGATTTTCACATACTGTTTTCAAAGGCATCTACCAGAACTCTCGTTAGGTTAGAATTTTATGGATACCTTCAAGATACTCAGCCCATCATTCATGAGATTTTATGAGAATAATCATTTCACTCAAAAAAAAAAAAAAGGTACAGCTCCCCTCAAACTTTATAGTCCTTGCAGCTATAGAGAAAAACTTGACAGTGTGACCAATGTGTAATCCAAGGCTCATAAATCAAAGAGAATGTGATTCACATTTTGTAACACTGATTTTCCAAATGAATTATTTTTGAAATGTTCAGGACCGGCCATGCGACAAAGAGCAATAGATATTTTCTACTATTATGAAAAAGAATTTAAATTAAAGACTGACAAGTTTAAATTTACGTCACTGTTGAATTTTAAAGCACCCTGTTCTCACCTTGCATTAGGGAATTTAGTATGGTTTTCATCAGCAAGGAGAGACACAACAGACAAGGATTTATTAAACATGCTCTAAAAAGTCAAGTCTTAGGCTCCTAACGAGCTACTTTTGCAATAGTGAAAGAAAATAAATATTAAAACCCCCTTTTAATTAGCCCTCCTGTTCCAAGTCTCCCTGGACCATCCTTTGTCACTTTGAACAGACCTACCTGAGAGCACGTTGCCTAACACAAATCTATTCCTAACACAAGCGGCCACTTCTTTAAACCACTATCCACGGGTCAACCCAGAGCAGCTGTAAGTCACACCAGAACATGTTCTGTTGGTTTGCAACAGCATGACTGGAAAAAGAGTGTGATCCGTGATTACGATGCTCTTGGCATGGTGTTTGGATAAGTTTTACATGTTCCTCCCACCCTGACAAGCATCACGTCGTATCTCACACGTGACAGCAGAATAATGCTGTCACCACATTTGTGATACTACATGCTGGCTACTACTCAACATACATGATTTTTCTGCATCCGTTAAAGTGACAAAACTGTAAAAATATGAAGCATCTTCTCTGTATTTCTCTTGAACTGATTTTTACTTATTACATGACAATGATGTATCCTCATGTGTCCCCCCCCATTTTTTTTTGCCATTTAAATCATGAATATTTGAGTTTCAATCTTGCAATACCTAAGCCCAGATTTAAAGAAAATCAGCCTTTCTCTCCACCGACCTTGTTTGCACCTGCACTTACATGCGCAATTTTATTCATTTGATCTAAATCAAGATATTTCCTAAACGTCTCTTGGTTAATCCCTTATCTAGGTATGCGTCCTGAACGTGAATACAAACGATGCAGAATCTGACTTGATAAATAACATACCAGAACTTTTGGGTGTGCGGTCACCTTCAGCATGACAATACCACTGCATGCCTTGATGAGTAACATCAGGGAAGCGCTTTGCAACTGCAATGAATTGTTGCCACCAAAAAAAAAACCAAAAAAAAACCGGCAAGCATGGATTTAACAAGCCCAAAGCGTGAGCTGAAGGAAGATGGGCAGAAACATCTTGAAAGAACGAGGCTCGGATCTTTTCATATTTATCAAGTGTTCCCTGTCAGAGTCTACATGATTTGCCAGATGTAAAACAGTTTTTCAGTCCTAAGTCAACTCTTACTCTGGAGAATTTGAACTGTCAAGCAGGAACCCACGTGACATCCATCTAAGAGAGAGTGTTAGGGTTGTGCAAGCACAGTAATATAATTCTTTATGTGTATAAACACCATAACTCGTGCAGAGGTTTTTATGCAGCTTGATTATCATTTGCTCTGATATTCCTAGAAAAATGTTAGTCTGAAAAATAGACTGGATTGTCTATTAAGTGAGAAGTGCCCATGGGCTGCATGACTTTCCTTTGTTTTACTTCAACAGACTGCGTGATAGCGTTGTTTTAATCATTGTTTTGTAGGAGAGAATATTTTCGTACTATGTGGGGGTGAATTAATGAGGTGTTCTCTGACAACTAGATAACGTGGGAGAAGATTAATTAAGAGCATTTGCCTTTGCACCGTACCAGTCCTTCAGGAACTATAACATTATATTAATTCTGTGAGGACAATTAAACTCTATCATCATCATCATCACTTTATTTCAAACATGGCATTTTCCCTTCGGACAAGGAATAAAGGGAAGGTATCTTGCTTGCTTGTTCTCCGCTAAACTTCCTCCATGCTCTCCACCTCCTGGTCCTCTTTGTAAGACTATTGTCTTCATCAGTTCTTCACCAAATGAAAGAGAAAGGCTATTTGACTTTGCGAAAGGAAGCAAGGAAGACAGATTCTTTTTCCTCTTGACTTTAAAATCAATATTTAAAAAATATTCATACCTGAGAACTCTCATGCAAACTGAGAGGAAGCGGCTGCATGCTGGTGAAATGTAGGTTATTAATTCACCAGCCTTCACAACACTGCGGTGATGGTGAAGGACTGCTGAACGAATCGATTCCTGCATGTAACGGTCTCCGAGGAACAGCTGCACAAATAGATTGAACATTATAGAGATCACAGGTGCTGGGATTTTAAGTCCATCATCTGTGCGAGCATAAACATTTAAGGCCAGCGTCTCACATAACACCCTTGCAGACAGCGTGGAAACAGGCTTATCACAGACATTTTAGCCATTTCTTGCACTAACAACCTGTGCGTTCTGAAAGTCTTATCTGCAGAGCCAGAGCGGAACGCTAACAAATCTCTCTAAAAATCAATTAGGTTAGATCCCGATACTGGAAGAATTATCTGTGGAGGAAAATAACAACTGTAAGAACAGGAAGTATTTTCTTATGGAATAACTTTTTGATTTCTGGGGTTTTTACACCGTGAAAATGTCCTGTTTGTCTTTCATATAAAGACAACGTGGCAGGAAAATAATCAATGGCAGTGTATTTCTGGTATGTGTCATAGAAATTATTTATAATTGATTTACAATCAGCAAACATCTCATGTTAAATGATGAAACTAATGCCAAAATAATTATTCTTTTTCTATCAAAGCAGAAAAACCTCAGCTCTTGGGGAAAAAAAAGGTGCTCTAAAGCTATTACAAGCTATAGTATATAACTTATCTCTTCACAAAGGCCTGAACTACATTTACATGTAACTTAAACACAAGATACACAGGATATATC
Source organism: Buceros rhinoceros silvestris (assembly GCF_000710305.1). Lineage (NCBI taxonomy): Eukaryota > Metazoa > Chordata > Aves > Bucerotiformes > Bucerotidae > Buceros > Buceros rhinoceros. The sequence continues at coordinate 97,194 of NW_010428533.1, forward strand.
ACATTATTTCACAAGACTGGCAGTAACTGGGACTAATCTGGAGCCAAGTTCTGACCCCCTGAAGTCAAAGACAGAAATCCTGTTCCCTTCAGTACAGGCATGAGTTTATCCAGCTGCACACAAGAGGAGGCTGCTGGAAAGGCTGCGGCACATCCCGAGAGGAGCTCAGCGGTGATCGTTCATAGTTCTGCTTGAACGCCAGAGCGCAACGACCACTCCCAAGGCATAAAGGGTGAACAGAGAGGAAAATGTGCCATACGCCACTCGTCAGGGCTTCCTGATAGAACCCGCGTCTCAGAGGACGATGAGCTTAGACAGAGGTTTCTCATGACTAGTTAGCTGATAGATACCACAAATGAAGGAAATGGTGCCAAGGCTGTAAAAGACAAACGAGCCCTAAAAGTGCTGCACCAACAGAAAATGCAGTTTGAGGAAGAAAGCCAGATATTGCGCTCTCATGCAGTTTTTTTGGTTAAAGCTTTTGTAACTTGTATCATATTCCTGCATTCAAACTTCAATTATTATTAGGAATGAGGATTAATTCCTTGCCCTAGAAAACAAGACAGTTTTCTGTCCTTAGTCCTAAGGCTGTGCTCAAGTGGTCAGCAGCCGTCCCCCTTCTCCCTCTTTCGCTGTGCTGGAGCAAGTGCTTCAGCAGCTACGCTGCGAGACAGATTCATGCTGAAAAAATTATTCCCCAAGTCTGGAGGGTTTTTACAGTCAATATTACACCAGCATGAAGTAGAGTGTACAGATCGGATTGGAAAGCCTAACAGAGATAGGAACGAAGTGGCAACAGCCTAACCAACATTGCAGCAGAAGTTATTTGTAACACTTGCATCGCTCGTTAAAAGAGAATGAGGTAGAGACTGATCTAGATGAGGTAAGTGGGACGGAATTATTCAAGGCAGCTTTATCTGGTCTGTCTGATAGCATTCATCTCACCATTTATAATCCAGAGCAACCCAAGGGAGGGCTGCCTGTATTTTATTGTTAATACTTTCAGATAACTTTTCAAGTGGCCATGAAGAGGAGCTCTGGGAAGCTCCTTCTGCCAAAGTTCCTCCCACTCCCACCCCAAAAGAGAAGATGGAGTACTGGAGAAGGGGTTCTTCATATCCCATAAGAATCACTCCTGACCAAAGGTGATTAGGATAGGACCTAAAATCTAGATGAAATCTAGATTAAGACTTTTCTTAAGATTTTTCTATACAGATATTTCTTACTGATGTTAATTTCTCTTTGCTATGATGAGTGAAAGATTATAACAAACCAACCACAGTATCTTTGTGCTCAGATACACGATCGAGTCATCGTCTGAGACATGGTAGTTCCCCAAAGATTAATCTCACTTATCCTTAGAAAATTACGTCTGAGCTAATCATGTGGATGCCTTTCAGGCTCAGTGGAGCAGGATTCACCTGCTGTGTCTTGAACAGCTACCCCAAGATAAGATGAAGTGCACTCCAGAAACACCTGTTTCTTTCCATTGCCTTTTAGCATGAACTTAGACAACTAGCTCAGACGTAGACCTCTCTAACTCAGAGATGTAAATTTAGAGCAGTGAATCCCTCCCAAACTGTGCTCCTAACCCATGGCACACTGAGAGTAATATGATGCAATGAAAGAGAGTTAAATAACACTGCTTGGCATTTTATGTGTCAACCACACACATGAACAATTGCCACAGCTCAGCTGACACACATTGACATCTTAACTTGCTTAATTGTGGTGACTTGATTGTGGGAGTGAACTGTTAATCACACAATATCCTCCAGCATCTTGGTTATGCAGAAGCAAGAGAGAGAAAACCCTCTGGGTTGTTTTGGTTTTGTTTTTTGTTTTGTTTTGTTTTTTCCATCCTGACATAATGGATTTGGCAGGAGGAAATGTGGTACACGGGTCACAAAATAATCAACATTTCACAGCACCATATTATCTCTTCTCTTTTTTCACCAATCACGTCTGAGCAGCTCCAGCTATCCAAACTCTCAGCACTTCTTAATTTCTCTCTCATGGGTATGTGAGGAATCAAGAAGATCGGGTAGCAGACTGATGTTCACTACGGCTGAGCAGCCGAGGTTTGGATTCCCAGCCCTGAGCAGAGTATCATATGTCCAGTCGGTTTTCATCTCTCTGCTTCTCCGTGGGTTTTTTCTTAAGGGATTTTGCAGCTGTCTTATTGTATCAGCTTTTAAAGTATTCCGTTCTTCACATTACACTCTTGTACATACAGGCAGAGAACAACATTCAGATAGAATTTTTTCCCCCTCAGAAGACACACTAGTCACTGTGATTTCAAAGATGCCGAAGTATTTTCTTGATATCAGTTTGTTCTGTGATATACGATGGGAAATGTTTCCCAGAGTCTTGCTTTACCTGGCACTCAAACAGCTGGACTAAGGCAATGTTGCCTGCAGCCATCCCTCACAGCAGAGAGCGCTGAACTTAGAGTAAAGATAACATGCAAAAAGCATGCATTGCCCAGGCTTAAAATTCATTCCAAAATAATTTTTTTTCCCTTGTGAATCCTCAACTCTCCTTTCAATTATTTTTTACCCTTCCATACTCATCTTTCTACCGAATTAATCCAAAACCTATGTAACCGAATAGATAAGGTTATAATATCTTCTTATAGACACACACATACATGCATCTATATATATACATATTAATCCTCTCTGTACCTTTAGTGATGATATGTCCTCCAATGAAAGTGCATAAAGGGCCAGTCAGGTTCTGAACACCAGCTGGTGTAAATGAACAAGGCTTCTTATAGCATTTTCTTTAATAGCTTTTGCTGGACCAGATAGCAGGGAATAAAGCAGGACCAGTATAAAACGAAAAAATTTCAGCAGATCATAGGAGCTACATGAATTGAAATCTGAAGGATCCACAGTATATTTTCAGGTGTACCTGAAGAGCCCTCAAGAGTTCTTTGTGCTGAGGGAGGGCATCACAACTTACCAGCCAAAGCAGGCTCACTCATTCAAGATACTCCCAGCAAGGCATTAGTCCTAGAAACACTTGGCACTTCTGCAGCTTACCTGCTCGCTGGAGAAGAGGTGTCCAAAGTTCCAGTAAATGGGCAAAGCCCTGCTGAGATCCCCAGAGCCGTACCCTCAGTGCAGGTCAGGAATCGCTAGTACAGGTTTACTCACACCAGTAACAGCCTGGCTAGCTGGTAGGAAACTTCTGCAGTGAACAAACCCTTACTGTGAGGTCTTTGCAGGAGGTTGTTTGCCCGTTCAGCCTAGCAGGAAGGGCCTGAGGTGGTGAGGACAAAAAGGGAGGAGAATGTCCCAGGTATTCATGTGGGTTGGGACAATGAGCAACCCACCGCAGCTGTGGCACTGGGCTACTCTGCAGCTCCCCGGCAGGCTGAGGTTCTCTACTGCTGTAAGGAGACAAGCAGGGATGGGAGGGAGACCATGGCTCACAAAGTTCTGTGCCTCCTCAGAAAATCCATACTAGAAAAGAACCAAGTGTGATGGTCGTCTTCAGAAAAGCTTTATCTAGTGAAAACTCAAATTCATTCAGCGTTGCCTCACATGGTGAGGAAAAAAACAAAAGAAATCCTTCTCCATTTGTTGTAGTCAGCATCTGTTTAAAGGGCACCAGAGTAGACATCAGGCAAAGGGCTCAGTTCCGAGCATCAGCTGGAAAGTTCAGCAACTTTCATGTGAAACATGCTTCTCTTGGGCATGTAGCAAAGCCACAACTTCCCAGATTTCTGCAAGCGATCTTCTCCTGCAGCTCATACCGAAAGGAAGAAAGGGATGTAACCGCCAGTTCCTTGGCTGCTGTAAATGAACAAGATTATGGATGTTTTACCTTCATTTTCACACAGATACCACAAGCTGAATCTTCAGCTGGTTCAAAGTAGAGGATTTTAAGGACTGAATATCAAAGAACAAATAACCCCAAAACATTTTGAGATATCGGATACCAACACAAGTTTATTGCAAAACACATTTCTATTTAATAACATCCTGGCTGTGAAACATTAAAAGGAACGTTTAAGCGGGATTCAAGAGCTCTACAAGCTCTTCCTTGACTTGCTGAAACAGCCAGAAGTGGATTTTCAAATGTCATGTGTCAGAAAAAGCGTATTAACAGGGCAGAAGACAGGACGCCTTTTGAAAAAGCGGCCACGGAACTCTAAAATCGTCTGGCCTGTACTCAAAACTGTGCATGCCACTTTAGCTTAATTCTGAGAGGTCCGACCCAACAGATGGTCTTTGGAAAACGGGAAGTTTAGAAAATGCTTGTTCTGCTCCTACAGGGGCTTCACAGACATGAGCTGCTTTGTCTCGTAGGTAACTGCCAAGTTCAATTACAACGAAACTATTTCAGTACTGAGGTACTCCTGCTCCACGAATCATGGTTAAGATTTCGTGACTTGCAATTTGGAGCTACCAGGATCTGCATAAAAACTAACTTCTACAAAACAATATTGTAAATATTTCAAAGTCTTCCATACTCATGCATCACGTGAAGTGTGATGTAGTTTGAAGCAGAGGCCAGCTAATGACTCCTGAGTTAGAAACATTGCATTTCAGTTTTCCTGATGTTCACGACTCAAACCAGGACATGATGTAATATCTTGATGGATTCAGTACTGGTACTGAATTTTACGATGTCGATACACGAACAGTGTTGTGGTGAATCCTTAGGAGAAATGCTTGTGTTTCAGCCTGGATGCAATTGCAGCAGAGGGGTGGGGGGCAAAAAAAAAAAAAAGGTATTTGAAAGTAAACGAAGTCATCAGCACTGGAGAGTCAGTGGAAAATGGGAGAACTTTGAGAAGATAGTGGAGGCATTTAAACTGAAATATTAGATAAATACTCACTAAGAAGAAAACATAGCTGCTGGCATGGATACTGACAAGTTTTAACGGTACCCAAGAGACCATCTTGGACAACAAGATTGCTTTCTAGATTGAAGACCAGCTACCTTAATGTCTGGAGCCAAAGAAGAGCATCTAAGGCTGAGGACCTCATTAGTGAGCAGGGCTTCATCTGAGATGAGAGAGATCGATAAACAATGCAGTTACATTAGAAATAAACTAAATTCAATATCCAGAAATAAGGAGAAAGAGTGAAATTCTGAATACGCTGCTTGCAGAAAAGTAATAAATAAAACCATGATAAACAAAGCAACTTAACAGCCACATCTCTTCAACATCCAAGACACCTGGGGAATACCCCACATTTGGAGGCGGCAAATAAGGCCAGTGGTAAATGTGGCTGGTGCAACGTTTTCTGAATTTCCATTCACCTGACAAATAGCTTTAACGTCAGAGAGCTGTACTAAAGCACTTTGGGACTTCCCAGCTTTTGTGTTTAATGTTTGAACAGATTGCCTTTAAAAAAAAAACCAAAACAGTAGCTTTACTGAGTTTCCAGCTTAGCAAAAGGTTTGTGTGGATTTCCAATCAGTTTCTACAATTTGCAGAACACTCTGCGATGAACAGCCTTTCTAGCCAGATTGTGCTGCAACACAGCAATTCTTCATGCACCTTTTTTGTTTGGGAGTTAAGTATTTAGTGATGCTTCTCCTTGCAATAATGATGGGAAAGTTTCTAAAAAATTAGACATGCGGTTAAAAAATCTTTTTCTTGTGCAATTTTTTCATAATCAATAATTTTTTGTTCAGCATATTTGCACAAGTTACACAGGTAAAGAAGTTAACAACATACATTCCTAAAACACGGAAGTTTACCACCTATTGACTGACCTCTAGTGGAAATAATTTTTTAATTGGAATTGGATATTATGAGGACTATGGGATTTTAGGGTGCTAAAAATGTATTTAATTTGTGTTATATGCTTGACTGTGTAAAAATAGAAATCACGCCCAAGTACATGTGACTTTTCTTCTCCAAGTATATCCAAATACATTATTGGAATGGCAAGATGAAACCAGACCCCAGAGGAACAGCAGTGATTAATCACAATGACTATTCTGCTGCGCATTCAGGAACCAGCTCTTAAGTTTTATTCAAACCAAGTAACTCTAAAATGGCCAGCAACACAGACCCAGGCTGGTGATGTTCTGGCCCTGCTGCTTTCTCCATGTTGGTCAAAAACACTCAGTCATTAACCACAAAGTCTACCCCAACAACCTCCTATGTTTTCATCTTTATGCCGCAGTTTCATCCCTCCACAGATGCCACCTTCCCACTGGGTCCATTTTGACTCCATTCTTGGACTGATGTTGGTTCCTTACAAGGTCCATGTTGAGGTATCACCAAAATGTAGCTTTAAGTGTTTTCTTCGCATTTTATTTTCCTCACTGTTCATTCCCTCATTTAACCTCTCCCGTAACAATCACCGGTTGGTACTTAAGAAATAAGTGTGTATGAAATACCAATTTCATTCCCTTTTTTGTAGGACCTCAGAGTGAAAACTTTCCCAGCAGTGAGAATGCTGAGCATATTTCTTCACTACTTACTCATCTTGCCCACGTCTGCTAGGCTGATTACTAACGAAATTCCAGCTCCTCTCCCCTGACTCGGTTGGATTCCAGATACATCCTTGCAATTATGCTTTTGGTCCTGTAGCATATGGCTGTCAACGGTTTTGAATTAGGAGAACACAGTAGCATCTGGAGGGCTTGATTAAAAACCACCTAGAATATGTAATAAGACCAAACAGTTTCTTGTAAAGTGCCTCTTTTAGTCAAAACTCTCCGTTACTACAGAAAATACTGATGGGTAATTTCTAAGGCTGCAACATCTGAGAATTTGGGGCTTGCTATGTATTCACCTCAGACAGACCTTTCTTGTTCCATTATTGCCACCTTTTCGAAGCTTGGAGAAGTAATCTTGCACTGCTCTATGATGGGATTAGAGGAAAGCCAAGGAGTCCTGGAAATGGTGAGCAGTAACAGGACAAGTCTGTCCACCTGGCTTAGAAGACGAGCTATTTTGGCTTCATACACATGGAGTCCTCAAGGGTCATTGCCCACCATCCCAGAATACACACTTAACACCTCCAGCTCAGCTGTATTTCTTTCTCTGATCTTATCTTTCTGAGTAGTACCCTGGACTATTCCCCATCCTTACTCTCCCCACACCCCCCTTTAGACACCCCCACGCTAACCTGACGGACCTTTGCACTGGCTGTAACAGAGAAATACATCGCAGCTCATTCACTGAGGATCTCGTGATTATGCTTTGTACCAGACACTGACAAATGCTGCTCTTTGGTCTAAGGAGAACAAACTGCTTTTGCTATGTCAAGTTTACTAAAGAGATCTTACGCCGCTCCTGGAATCGTGATCACACTTTTGGGAGTTCCTCCACTTTTTTTTTCATATATATTGGGCGTCCTTCCCATTAACTATAGGACGAAACAGTAAAGTCTAGGACATCCCTAATTTTTGTACTGCTAGAATGCCAAGCTTAGTATTAAACAAGTACTCCCACGCAGATGTGGGAGCTGCAGTACAGTCATTTAAATGATCTGTAAGGAAAACTCTGCCTCTTCTAGAAGAATACATATAAATATAAATACCTATTTGGGCAACTACACCTTTGGAGCTGTTAATGTAACATTGTGAGTTCATCAAACTCATGGATTTACCAGCAGAACGGCACTTTGGGGTATGGAATCAGGTAGGGATTTTAAGTTTCCAAAAAGAAATAGAAGTCCTGAAACCCTTCCAGGCAAAGTGATTTCTCACAGTACTTGTAGAGATTAAATTACAAACCTATGCAAGAACAATACAGAGAATGGAAAATTTATACACAGTGATTTGTTATAACCTTTTTAGAGCCACTTGTTATTTTTCCTGTAAGTTTTCTCAGGAACTTAAGAAAGAAATTAAAACATTTCTCTAATTTAGGGCAATTCTCTCCTCTGATTTGCTTCCAATGTTTCATAGTTTTCTAAAAATACTTTGCAAGAGTTTGCACAACTCTGATTTCCCTAGTAGATCATATGATCAGAAAGACTATGCCAGAACCGCAGCCTTTTAAGGACTTGGCAGCTAATAGTTATATTTTTCCTCTCTTCTTAAGACTATCAAAGGCTGGCTGGCTTTAGGAAGATTTGACCTCGTTAACACTTTGCAACCTCACATTCACCTCGTTTCTTGTGAAAAATGCTTGAATTTTATGTATCTACAACAGGAGCTACTGTTCCATACAAAACCGAACAGCTTCAGCATGTGGTGATCCTGCTGTCAGCTTTGCCTTTCTCGAGCCTTTGCCCTGCTCCTTACTCTAATGTCTCCAGCCTATGCATGAAACCAACGCATGGTCACCCTTGGGAAATTTATTTTCCTCTTGGATCAGAATATCCTCATAATTCGCCACTGGCTCAGTAGTGTCCTAATCCAGGCTCACTGGAGATTTAAAAATTAGTTTTCTTCCCTTTGGCTCACGTGTAACATTTTTTCATGCTTCCATGATGTTGCTAAAGAATACCTGGACATTTTTGCTTCACTTTAGTTTTTGGGATGGAACATGGCAATGAGGACATGCAGCCCAAAGCATGCTCCAGAAGGCTGGTGTACTGGTTTGGGTACAATGAACACCCAAACATCAGGGGCATCATCACTCCTGTGATGATGATGAACACAATTTGAACTACCCATGGAAATTGCACATAGTGAAAACAAAAGGAAATAACACAAAAAATCTTCCACTGAAACGAGGAGTATCGATTTTAATGAAACAGGAGATTTGTGAGATTTTTGTTTTCCACTAAAACCTTTTCTCATCCTCTTTTTTTTATTATTATTTGTATAATTCCTAATCTGATCTTTATATAGACAGCTTAATCATTCTTCATAGAAAACCTGGTTTCCAATCCTATTTGGCTGAAAACCCGAAGGATTACTAGCTGCAAGATTAGCTCTCTAGAGACCATCCTTTCTTCTACTTATGTATCAGTCTCAAAAGCTATTCAACAGATTGTAGGCGATTTTAAGCTTGAGATTAACTACTTGGAAAAAAAAAAATGTGTTAACGGTCTTTTTTAGAACCGTTTGGATTTGTTCCTGTGAACTCTGTTATTTTCTACAGCTAGAAAGTGTCAGACTATGCTGGAGCTAAGTATGAAGAGGCTTTTGGGACAAAACATAGAAACTTTTTTAACCTTTCAAATACTGTTTGCAAAATGTCTGTGATAAATAAATATTGACCTCAGGAATGTTTTAATTGGTTGTATCTTAGAGATTGTGAATACAGTGTGTTGCTCTGTTTGCTTGCTTGCTTTTGCTGTTTGTATTTATAACCATGAGAGCGCAATTAAAGCTGGGTGAGTACCGGGCACAGCTTCAGATTTTGCAAAAATTTAAAATCCCACGAAGATGAGAATTTGCAAATTTCAAAACCAATAAAAGAGGCACCTCCCATCCTTCCCCCCACAAGCATGCACGCTTCGCACAAGATTAAGTTATAGCCCTCGTTGGCTCAGAATTTCTGAGTAAATTCAAAGAGAACTGGACATCAAACTGATAGGACAAACATCAAGGGTTATAATGAGTAATGGAGCTAAGCACAGCGGTGGCTGGTACGATGGGTCCATTAGAACCGCGAAGGATAGCTGGCTAGATTCAAATTCCAGCTGCGTTTGTTGCACCTTCCTCACAAGCTCGGAGCTGGCCCCAGTGACAAGAAAGGTGTTGAAGCAGCCAAACCCCTGGCCTGACCCAGTCTGGCCGTTCCTCTGACAGGCTGCTCCTCCAGCAGCTGAACTGTTTTATTACCTTGGCATGGTGCTCTCCGGAGAGGAGAAGATACGAAAAGCCAGAAAGCGTGCCCTGCCTGTCTCTGCTGTTTGCTGGATGGGATACAGCCCCGTTCAGCCGAACCAGCTGTTGAAGCTGTGGTCAGCTTCTGACCTTCTTATTGCACAACCCTGCTGAGCATCACCTGCTTTTTCATGCGACTGTCCTCTTTGTCCAGAGCCGTCACCTCTCAATCTCTGCTTGGTAGGTGGTGCCTCAGCCTCCCTCTCATCTCTTCCACAGGCTCACAGGGAACACAGGAGCTGCCAGTGATGGTGCAGACAAGCTGGCTCAGTCTTTTCTGCGGGTCACCATCTGTTGAGCTGGATGCTGTTAAAAGGTCCAGGACAACTCTGGGTTTACATACATGCTCATACATGCATATGCATAAAAGCGGGCGGGGGTTTCTGCTTATAGTTGTTTTTTTTCAAATACCCCCTTGAACAGAGGAGGAGAACTCAAGTCCTTCTTTTTTAGAAAAAAGAAAAAGCTTTTTCTGAAGGTGCTTTAAAAATTCTGAAGAGAAATACGATGGAGAAGAACATATATGAACAGAGTTTTATGTTAGAGAGCTCGTTAGATTTTTACATTTTAGAAAGAATATCTTTACACTTTGTGGCCAGATGAAAGAGAAATTTTTGGCACCTGCTTCTTCCCGTGTTGTATGTATGTTCGGCATCGTTTCACTGAAATTAGGAACTCATGACATTTTAAGGGCTCTGATTATACATTTGGGTCTATTATAGGCTGAGTGACGCTGGAATCCAACGGTTTCAGGCAGTCTCTCCCTCAGGAAGAATCACGCACTCCCAGAGAGTGGAAAAACGTTATCGTCTGGCTTGCACTCGCTTTGCTCACCCCCTGCATGTGTCCCAGCTGTCAATATTATTACAGGTCGTGCGATCGCCAGCTCTTCAAAAGGAAAGGAAGAATAGAATTGACTTCCTTTTCTCTGAAAATACAAACATGAGAAAGTGTGTCAGTCAGCTGCTGCGCTATCTACCTCAGCTCTCGGGAAATACACCTCTGAGGCCGTCATTATCAAAGCAACCGGGGAGCTAAAGAGCGGCTCAGAAATGATTCATCAGCTGCAAGGTCTGAATAGCTCCTAATCCATCTTGAATCAATACCAGGCTTTTATTCTGTGTGACAATTGAAATCTATATTTTCAAACAGAAGAGATTTCCAGCTCCTGTTAAAAACAAGTAGTGAAAAACGTGGACCTCTGTGGTCCTTTCATCCCAGATGTTACCCAGTATCTGCTATACGGCAGGAGTTTTTACTAGTGCACAGTTAATCTGTCAGTAAGGCCAGGAAAGGAATGAACACAGTCCTTTTGAATTAAGTCCTCTTACATTAGCCTATGACATGAAGGGGAGCTCTTAGATTAATCTGTAAGCTCCTAGCAATCTGCTATTACATTAAATATGATTCATTCTTCTTTATTAATTTATCCAACTATATTAATCAACTTTTTATTAATGGAATTTTTTTTTTCAGGAGAAAGGTCATCTAGACCAAAAGCATAATTATGTTTACTAAGGTGCTCTTTTGTTAAAAATATTTTAATCAAAATGCAAATTATACCACTCGTGAGAAAAAAAGACAGTCCTTAATAGATGAATGTTCCAGGATTGTGCAGACCTTGCTGCAATTTATTTTGGAAGATCTCCCTCTTGAAGTTCAATCTCATAAATCACAGATTACATTGCTATGTACTTTTCACAAGGGCATCTCACGTCTGGGAGCAAATCTTCCCAAAGCCTCAGTGCTTGGCTTGCTGGATGCACAGCCCCCAGGCTTTTCCTGTGCCCGCTGACCAGTCACCAAACACTAATTTTCTGGGAATTTCTCTCTCTGGTGATGGCCATAGAACGACAATGCAGTAGAAATATTTAAATGTGAACACCTCCTGACCAGAAGCTGCTGTTTGCTTTGCTGCAAGAGGGTGAGGTTGGCTTCGCCCGGCCACAGAACGTAGGTCACGATCTGTCACCCGCGTTTTCCTTGGTGACACTGGCGCTGGAACACCACCTTATAGCTCTACCTCATTTTCTTTCTAATTTTGTTATTCATTACATGAGTCTTCAATTTTATCTTCTAATTGGTGTTTGATCGTCCCTGTGTGACCAGGTTGTGTCCTCCACAGCAGCTCAGTTGTGTGCTTACGTCACAGCACAGTTCATTGCTTATCTCGCGGGTTCCCATCCATCACCGTATCGCAGCGGCAGGATCTGGGCCTCGCTGGGGTTCCTGCAGTTATCTCACAGCCTCTCCTGCAGAAACCAGTTCCTCAAGATGATTAATTTCAATGTATTTATCTGCTTTCTGTGTACTTCATACCAAAATAAACAAAGAGATAAGTGAGTAAATAAATGTTTTCATGAAAGTTTTTTACCCTTCCTCATTTTCTCTCCAAGCCCTGCAGGCTTCCAAATGCTTGAGTTGAGGTTATATTTGACAGCAGAGCAGTGTCTTTCTGGCTTCTGGGCTCTTTCGTTTTAAAACTGAACTTTGGCATCTTAAAGCGTTATAGAAAAAACGTAACAAGCTCCATGGATAGTTCAAAAGAGCAGGAACATTTTAGAAAGACAACTTGCCTGACAAATCCGCAATAATGATTAGGCTGACTGCCAAGCCAAGCATCAAAAAGTAATACTTGATTCCTCAAACCCCACGTTCCTGTTTCGAAGTCCTGTGGCACTTGAGGAGTAATGCTCTGGAGAGGGAGAGACATCCACAGACTGCCCACAACACGACGAGACACAGCCACAAAACGTCCAGCTTGCTCCTAAGCCCTACTGGGAACTACAAACCTGTTACTGGTCTGGCTCTTCTGTGAAGCCTCATCTCATGGACGTGCTCAAAGTACGTCTGATGGGTTGGGCCCTGCAAGGAAGAGGTGCAGAGCAGTCTGTTTTATGGGCTAGCTTTACTGCCAACATCTGCGGGTCCTTGCCTCTACATTTCTGTCCTTTCATCCTTGCCATCATCATCTTCTCTCTCTCCATTTAGCACCTCAGATACCAGCTCCAGCAGACCTGTGCTGAGCCACAGCTGTAATTGGTTTACTACATTTATTAGTCTCTTCTTTGGAACAATTCGACCTCAACAGACTAGTTAGATTTGTCTTTGGACAGGGAAACGATCTCAAGAATGGTTAAAAGTTGAGGAAATTTTCCCTCAGTGGAGAACCTGTCTCCCTGTTGTTGCTGCAGCATCTGTCTAGGTATTTGGTTAGGCACACACGAGAAAAGGGATTGGGCCCCGGCCCTTCCCCTCCACAGGCCCTCCAGTTACCAGTCTGAAAGCTGTTATTTCAGCCTGACAGGAATTAGGGATTTGAGTCCGCTCAGGCAGAAGTTCGGTTAGGAACTCCCTGGCAACCAGCCTCCATAGCATGCAGCTCTGCAACGCCTCACGACGCGTTCAGCCTCTGCTGAATTTCATCGTGACTCTGAAATCAATAAAGCTGGCCTGAATTCTAAGAACAAGAGAGACAGAGGTACTGTTCTATGCAGAGAAATTTTAGCTCATGTAAAGACTTTAGGTGGTATAGGAACACCGGGTTTATTACTTCTGTTTACTGTGGTAGCTCCTGCAAGTAAAAATACACTTAATTTGCTGGGTAGCTGCATACTCGACATTTTGCTTCTGATGAGTGTATCTACATTTCAGTAATGTGATTTTAAACCACTGCGGGTTTCAGATTTCTTCAGTAAAAAGTCATCTTTTGCTCTTGCAAGATTACTTGTAGCAAAAAACAGATTTTCCTTCAAAAGAAGGAAAACTGATGACAATGCTTTTCCACTTGTTTGCTGCAGCCCTAAAAGACCACGGTTAAACTCGGCTACTTTCTTTTATCACACTGATGGTTTGTGGTGATTTATAACTCATCATCTCTAATGGGATGTAAACGACGCTGTCACACGGTGTTCTGCCCCACTGCGACTGTAGCCCTGTGTGGGTTAGAACGAATCACTTGAAAAAGACACCAGAGGATCCAGTCTCTGAAAGAATCTTACCTGCATCTGAAAGGGACGAGAAATTCCTGTCTTTGGTGTTTCAAGTTCTTCTGAGTCTCTCTTCTTAATAAGCATTACTTCATTGTACTAAAGGGTAAAAAGAATGACTATTTTATGTAGGTATCAACTATTTTATGCTCCTGACACTTGATTTGTTTCGGAATGAGACCCAGGATAGGGTCTCATCAACTGATAGGATCTCCTATCGGTTCCAAGGGATTCATATGAACTCTCCTGCTTACACCAATTAAACTTTGCCAAATCATATACAAAACCCCTGCTGTGTTATCACGAAGGATCTCTGACCACATGGATTCCACCCCCGCTTTTTCTATTTCTTTCAGTAGTTAGTGCTTTATATAACCCCTCTAAGTCAGATTTCAGAGAATAAAAGCGCTAACTTGTGCCTCCCTGACCAAACTACACCACAGATTCTTGCTTATCCTCTTTCAGTGTTGACTTCATTCTTGTTGCATTTAAGCCTTTTTAACTTCTGGGCCAAATGAGTATGCGGGGTTACTGACGCCCACCTTCTTCATCTCTCAGCCTTATTACAGCATCAGTGAGCAAAACTGTCTGGGCAACCTCCCTTCAGCACATCCATGATGGAAAACAAAAAACAAGAAAGAAATCCCATCAGTAATTGAAGACAAGGAAAAAGACAACTTCCTAAATCAAAATTGTTTGCAGCATTGCACTACCTTATATGATCTGTAGCAACCCATGTACATTCTTTAATTTTTACATTAATTATGAAGTAAAGCGATAGAAACTTATCTAACACAGAAAATACTGAGCCTTCATTCATAACATTCTTTCTGAGGACAAAGGCAGGCACTGTACAGTCTTAAAATACCCACATTTACGCAGATCACTATCTCTACAGCTAGTCCTTTTCCCCTTCAACGTTTGCAAAGCTGCAGCCTATTGAAGGCAGTTTTCTATTGATAGGCAGTTCTGGAAGACTGTTCCTCCCAAGACTTAACAACTTATTTTCATATTGCTTTCACACTTTCTGATTCATTAAAATACAAACTCAGCCCCCAAAAGAGAAACTTGAGATTTCCAGAGAAAATGTGTGAAGAGCCTTAAAATTGGAATGTAAAAATCCTATTCATAAGGCCACTGGCAAGATCCAGCTTCAGTTCCCAAACACTTTCTTTAATCCAGAACTTTAAATTTAAGGAAGTTCTGATAGTACAAAATAAAATCTCTCCAGAGTAGTGTATTCCATGGCTAAAACTATGCAAGGCCGTATTGCTGGAGACTGCAGAAGGAATTACACACCCTTGTTTATTCAGTGTCACTTCCTCAAAGCCGACAGGCAAATGGGAACCAGTAATAGACATGGCCAGTTCTTGTGACCTGCTGGGAGGTTTCAGGCCTGACCTGAGCAGTGCAGGGTCATAGTGTCCACGTCTCAGGCTCGCAGCATCCCAAAAGGATTCCTGAATACTAGTTGTGTTGCATGGACTCACACTTCTCCTCCCCATAGCACAAATGCAACGGCTCCAACACACCCACAACAAGTAGTGGTGTGCTCTAGGTGGAGCATATGAGTTATGTTCTTGCCCTTGCTTTGCTAATAATAACACCAATAATAAAAAACCCCACTCATCTTGAACATTCTAAACCCATAAGCCATCAGTTACGAAGAGTGAAATTTCTTTAAAAAAAAAATTTCTCTCTTTTTTTTTCTTTAACTTTGTTTTAACCATCCTTGCACGACTCAGCACAAAACCAGAAAGCAGATATTCTCTCAGGACCCATTTCAGTGCAAGCGAATTCCCTTTGTGTTTGTGTTTGCAACAGCAAGAGCCAACTTTTCAGCATGAACTTCAGAACAAAAGTTTTGTCTGTGGTATTTTAAAGATGAACAAGACCTTCCAGCTGTACTTTATAATCTGTATCACTAACATCAATAACAAATGGTTAAGAACAGTCTGAATTACCTGAGTCAACATGAAACTCGGTTTTGCAATTCAGTGAGAAAGAAAAAACAAGACTGCCGCAATAATAAATTCTTCATATAACCCCTAGGATTTTTTTCATGGATGTATAACATTTGTTTTTACAGATACTTTACTGTAGCAGCTCTCAGTCAATTTTTTACCATGTAAATCTTGCCTTCCACCAGGCATTAAGGCTCCTTTCCAAGCAGCTGATGCATTGTCGTCTTCGGGGAGCAGCACTGCCTCGGAGCTGTGTCTGACTTGGTTTGTCCTCTGGAAATGCTGCTCCATGGTCTGAGCTGAACCACCACTCCTCGGGAGCTGGCATGACCAAATCTGACCCAATAAAGCTGTGGGAGAGGAAGAAAGGTCTCATGTGGTAGCAAAGAGCTTCAGCAAACCAATTTTGAGCCCAACCAAATAAGTGGCAGCCAGTGTGCTGCACCTCACGGTCACAAAGCACAGACTGCAGAGCGGTTTCCCAAAGCACCACTGCTGATGGAGGTACCAGCTCCCAAATGCCTGGGTGCACGGGAAGGGACATCGTGGTGCGTGATGAATGTTTGGTACATTTATCATGGAGTAGGAACCTCAGCAAGTTCCACGGAGGGCTGAAGGCAGCTCTCTGTTATGCTGACATGATGATTAATGCCTGCGCTGGCCACCCCAGATTCACACTTAATTTACACCTGTGTAAACAACAGGAGGCATGGCCAGCAGGATCTGAGCCTACTGGAGCAGAACCACTTTGGCAGGTTTGTGCCGATGGCAGTGGGAGCATGCAGGAGTCAGGTCCTGACTGCTTTAATAATGATGTCTCCAAGCCCCTGGAAAGTCTGCTTAAAAAAGAACAAAACCCCAACCCCAAACCCCAGAGACGCCTGTCATTTGTGGACACGGGGATACTCTCCTAGCCACCCACACAGAGGCTAAAGCTACATTTCAGTGTGGAGAGAGAGAAAACGATGCGATGGGAAAACGAGGGAGAGAAAATCCTGGCTATTTTATCCAGCCTACTAGAAAGAGATAACCTGCAAGAGTCCGTTGCAATCTCACTCTGTTTTTAAACAAATCCAAGAACCCAATCTCCAGTAGTACAGCTCCTGATTTACAAACCCTCCAAGGAATTTGACAACCAGTGCTTTTGACCCACCCCCGCACCGTCCCTGTTGAGCAGTATGTGCTGGGCTCTCAGACCTGCCCCGTCCTCCTGGCTGAATTCACACCTATCACCCACCTTCAGCCTGTCTCCAGCAGCAACGGCAAAACAACCACACATTAGTGAAAACCTCTTTGTGCCTCTTTCTTTCAAACATTCACTTCTGCGCTCTGTGAAGCCATGATATTGCTTTTGTGCTGCTTCTTCCTTGGCCCTCATCTGTCAGACCAACGCGGTCCTTCGGGAAAGCTTCCTTTTACTGCCCAGATGATGAACAGACATCATAAAATTGTTCTATTTGACAATTCTTATTACAGGTTTTATGTGGTGGCTACATTTTTGCCACAGAAAAGACTCAGAAGACCTTTCCTGATGTACAACATTTCCAAGAAGGGGAGGAATGTAATTAAAGTGTATTTTCTAGAAGTCTCTGCTTTGTTCAGAGATGAAGCCAGACTCATTCCTCGCATTCCCTTAGTTTTATGGTAATTGTGAATAAAGTGAAGCAGGCTGCAAATATCTTTACAATTGTATTATATTACTTGGATAGACAATTGTCTGATTGTGCCAACAAATGCATGCTTAGCCTTCAAACAGTGAAAGAAATATGCATTTCTAGCCATGATTGCGTGCAGGTGAAAGAGCAAGAATAGAATTCTGAAAGCCAAACTGAGGTCCCTTTCAAAACCAAAACCTTAACTGCTCTGAAGAAAACAAAAACACACCAAAAAGTTTCAGGATGTTTAAGGATGAGAAGTTTTAGAATGAAATAAATATCTTTTAATTTTCTGTGTAGTTCAAGAATATTTTGTTGGTGGCTGAGAACACTCTAGTTAGTGGGGAGGGAAGAATTTCCCCTTTCTAGTGAACGATGCTCAGGGCTGCCGCTTAGCCCCTTGAATACAGCACAGGTTGCCCTAGCCCCAGTACGAGGAATATTGCTCTTCTCAACCTTAGACATGTCAGGCAAGTCCCTGGGAAGTGTGCAAAGAAAAAAAGGACCCTCGAGTGGCTGTTCTGCCTAAGCTCCTGCAGCACTGATCTCCTGAGGTCGTGTCTGGGCTGTCTACAGGTGGGATACTTTCTGTCCATCTCATGGTAATCACCATCGTATGTTGGAATAAGAATTCAACATACAGTTAAGTCCAAACGTCCTTGTCGTAGTTTCCATACTTTCCAATACTCGTGTCTCAGCACTGCAGGGAAGGGTAAGAAAGCTCAAAAATCCACAAAGTCTGACGCACTAAACGTCAGCGTACAGTTAAAGCACCTTCCCAGGTACTCAGAGTTTACAGATGTGAAAGTATCCCACGGGGGCAGCACAGCGGCTGCACAGTTGTCCATAACAGGACAATTCTCACACTATTCATCGCTACTCCAGTATCTCACTGAATCCATGTGTATTTAGGTTTATCTGTGAAAAACTGCTCCTCCAGCTATAAGGAACATAATTCCACAACTCTGTCATTTAGAGATACGTGACCCAGTTATCTCTGTGACTGCAGCAAAATGCGCTGTTTCTCTTGAAGTGAAAGTGGGCAAGCATAGACTCTTTTTTTTTCTTGTTTGACTAATCGTTGTCATGTCCATATACTCATCTAGATTTTTAATCATTGATAAAACAGATCTTCGTAGAGAGTTTCTTAAGAAATTTCTTTAGTATCTTGTTTCTAAAGGAGAGAACATCATCTCCTGTACTGCCTTGACACGGTCTGGTTCTGCTAAGATGGATAAGCGCAGCCACAGAAAGTAAAACTTAGCTTAAAAAAATTTCAGTTATAAATCAAACTTTAGGAGAGAAATGTTTCTGTGTAATGACATATGGATTTTCCCTCAAGTGGAGATGATATTCGGGTACACTAGATGTTATACAAATAAACAAAAGTGATTGAAAATCGTGTTTCCTGACCCCCACAGCTGTAATGCAAAGATGTCATTATACTCAAAATGCAGTCTCCGAGGCGGAGAGAAGGATGCAAAAAATTCCAGTCTATGATTTGTTTGTGACGGTTAGAAAGCAGTGCTGGGAAATGAATTATTCTGTGTGGACCAGCAGAGTGAGAAGGAGCCGGGGCTGGCTGCGAGGCAGCACTAATTAACACCTCTCACCTCTGACAGTCACCTTTGGAGACGTGACATCCCACAGTCGTTTGCACACAATCCTTTCCCATGGCTCCCTGTAACAGGCAGAAAGCATCCACCACAGATGATGTACAGCAGAGATTTTCCGTGTCACTTAATCATTCCTTCCTCCCCAAGGTCTGTGTTCCATGTGTTTTGAGAAGAAGAGTTCCTGCTGCATCCATGGCAGATTTATCACTAAAATTGGGCTCCTTTGCTCCCAAGCATGGACGAACCCCAACTGTCAAAGCCCTGAGCTACAGAGCAGCAAAGCCGGGTTCTAGGGAGGAGGAGAGAGAGAAGCTTTATACATGGCAGCACCTTTCCCAGTTTATAAAATTCTTACAGGATCTCATTCCTTCTTTATATTTAACATGGAAATGACCATATGCTTGCTGTAACACTACTAATCTGAAATAAAAGGTACTTGGGGCATATTTTTGGAATATCTAATTTAACCCAGTAGTTGTGGTGTTCTGTTTCATTTTGTTTTGTGAACTCAAAGCAAGAAATAAAGACAGAGACAAAAAGATACAGTCCTTAGTTCAAGAAATGTGTAAATAGCATCATTACCTCTAGAGATATTTATATAACCTGACATATGTCCAGGAGAGGGATAATTGGTGCCATTTGACTTCTGTGCTGGGCAGTCTGGAGAGGCTAGTCGTGATTAACAGATGTTACATACACAGTGTCGTCTAAGTGGGCGTAAATGCAAACATCTATTAATAATCATTGCTTTAAAGCTCTTTAAAATGCTAAAATGGAGGATATTGGTACGAAACTTTAATATTTTTTTAATAGCTTTAATATTTTGCAAAAATACCATGAGCATATTGCTCGGGAGTGTGTTGTAGGGTTTTTAGTATATGTTAATTAAGCTGCAGTTTTGAAAATAAATCAAGAGCACCCTTGAAATACGGTATCTTTGTGTAAGTCCATTAGAGCCCATATCCAAGGTAAAATCTGAGCATCATGAAGTAATTACCAAATTCTGGTGTCGCAATGAATCTCCAGACAGCACAATCACCCAAACAGGAGGTTTCTTGTCCATCCCTGTCTGCAGTCAGTTTAAACAGGATGAGATTACATTGGAAAACCGCCGGAGATTGCGCAATCCAGCCCGTCCCGCTTATTGCGAGCTGTTTCACAACATGCTATGGCTGCAAACTGGCTTATTGCTCCAGTCACACCAGTGAAATTATGGCAAGGATGCATGTAAGTTGATTCGTCTAATGCAAGAGAAAGTCCAAAGCATTGGAAAAAATGAAGAATGTCCATTTTAGGGACAGTATTGGTTTACTTATTAAATTATCTCTGTTAAAGCAATATCATTGACATAATAAAAAGTTAAAGTTCGGGAGTCTTGCAAGGACTTCTCCTAATTCCCAATCATTGCTCCAGCAACTGTGTATAACGTACTAACTTTATCCCACATGGGGAACCATTACCCTCTGACTCCGAATTTGCAGAACAGAATTAGGAGCTGCAGTCTGTTTCCCACATGATAGAAGACTAAATATTTCCATGAAGATTGCCTAGTTGGAGTGATATTTTTTGTCACTGCATTATAAAACTTCAAAAATGCTGGGAAATTTTACTGTTCCGCTGTGCTGAAAGCATCCCTTCTGGATTTACTGAGGCATCCCAGAACTTTCATAGTCTTCCAGTCACACAACGCAGAACAGTCAGTCTTCCTGTGTGCATCTAAAAATATTATTCACAGCTGTGTTTGGGGTCACATTTTTAGGACTTTTAGACAGGGCTGGATCTAGCTGCCTGTGGCTGCAATGTGGGTGGGAGGCTGTGCAGTAGCACCACAGCTTTCACCAGGAGATGCAGGTGACCATTGTGATAGACCTGACCCTCCGTCATCCCAGCGTTTGTGTGCTCAGCCACTGAGGCATTTATCACAGGAAGAAATTCTCCACCGCTTTTTGTTTTCTCATTATTTCCCCCAATAGTTTATAGGATACACGAAAGGTGCTCTAGTTAAAGCATCTTTAGTCCTCAAAACCATAGAATCACAGAATCATTTTTGTTGGAAGAGACCTTTAAGATCTTAAGTCCAACAGTTAACCTAGCACTGACAAGTCACCACTAAATCACGTCCCTCAGCACCTCATCGACACATCCCATAAATATCTCCAGGGATAGGGACTTCCCTGGCCAACCTGTTCCAATGCTTCACAATCCTCTTGGTAAAGAAATTTTTCGTAATATCCAGCCATTACCTCTCAGACACTGTGGCCTTAATCAGACTTTCTCAGGAGTTTGAAGCCCCTACTTGGGTGCAATTTTATAACCATCATCATCTGCTTAGACTCAGCATTACCAGAGAAGAGCTGACCTTCAGTATCAGTAAAACAATCAGTAAAACTACCCCAAAAATGGCAGGGCAGAGATGTGTCTAGTTTAAATAATTTCCTATTAGGCATGGAGAATGATTTCAAGATGAGAGTCATGGCACCTTATCAAGCCCCATCCCATCCTACTGAGCCTCACACAACAAGGAATTACCACGCTGATCGTCCAGCCTTTGTTCATACTTCCCTGATAGTCGTAATCTAGTTGCCAGCACTGATCAGTTGGGGTTTTTGGACATCTTTCGCCAGCGTGTTAGAAGTGTTCTTAAGAGAGATCTTAAGGCATAGAAAAAAACTTGGCTAAATAGAAAATTAGAGCTATAGCAGCCAAAGATGAAAATACTGTATCACTTGTAACCATGGCTAAAAAAAATCTCTCAAATGAAGCTCCTCCCCACCCCCCCAAAAAAACCCCAGCTTCTAGTCATATATGCATTATTAGAAAACAAAATATGGAAGCTATATGTTATCAGTTATGGCTGGCCAACCAGCTAGATTTCTACCACATCAGTTTTCTTGCCTGTTTTGCGTCTATGGAATTGCCTAAGAAAAAACATAGAGATGTTTGCGGGGAACATCTAGGTACTCTCCAGGCAGCTCTGCTCATACTTTTAAATCTTGATCTACAGAGAGAGAAAATGAAAAGGTGAACCAGGCATTCACTGCACTCGTATTTTTTTCTCTGCTTCTTTGTTAAACAGCTCTGGAAAGCCAACGCAAACGCAGAGAAAGCAGTCCCTGCTCTCCCCCCGCCCAGCAGCGGTGCCTCTGGGGGCTGTGCCAGAAAGACGCTCCCAGCTGAAGCGTGGTTCCTTCTAAGCTCTAGATCTAGATCCTTCTAGAGGGTCCTTCTAGATCCTCCTGCTGCTCTCTGTCTCCCGCAGCCTGTTTGCTCTTAAATACCCAGTGAAGTGATTCACGTGATTGGTAAAACTTCCCCTAGGAGAAGCTGTGAGAGGGAAAGTGGCCTGGAACTTGCCTGATAAAAATGAGTCAAGGAATGAGTGGGCTTGCACGGGACAAGAAGCAACTCATCCATTTCAGCACCGTTACTTACAGTAGTGGATTGTAAAAGCAAAGCGATCTGTTAGGCTTTGCCTTCTGACTTCCTGTTGGGATTTGCCCTCAGACTTACCCGCACGCGTTCGAAAGCATTGCCAGATGCGGTAACGAAAGCAGCAAGTGAACGACGATTAAAAAGGGAGTCAGGGGAACATCCTTTCCGAAGGAAGCACACGGGTGAGGTTATAGGAGGGAGAAGACCTAATGGTGCATGAGACAGTCAGTGCGAAGGGGTTTGGAAGCCCAGGGGAGCAGAGATGTGCTTTCCACGGTAGGATAGAACTTTGTAAAGAAAGTATTTGCTGGTTTTGCATAAATGCAGACAGTGAAAATACTCCAATCCAGTTTATAAAATTTACACCATTTTTTAAGTGACTTTTGTGAGCCATTACTATCAAGCAAGCCAAAAATATTTCGCATCTGTCCAGCTGATTTTCAATAGCCAGGATGTTGAATGCCTTTCACTGTTTTTATAAAGATACTCGTTTCTTTCCGCTGCCTTTTGGATTTTAATTGCAGATTAAATTATTTCCAGACATTGTCTCATCACCCTAATTGTGTGGTAACACCACAAATAACTTTATCTGTGACCTTCTTCCCTCTGACAGAAGCAAACCTGCAGAGCTGGGACTTCCCAGAATTCCATCTCAGCACAGAAGCTCCTTGCCAGATCCACATCTGAGACAATGAAAGATGATCTGTTCCAAAGCATTCAGCTAAGGCTGTGGGAGAACTGCAAGATACAACACAATCTGAAGACATTTCTGATTTAAAGGCGTAAGTATAGACTAGGCTCATTCTAACCACTCTTT
>NW_010428533.1:120532-122241 GCF_000710305.1 Buceros rhinoceros silvestris
CTCTTTCCTTTGATTTTAGGCTCTTGTAACCTCTCTTTCAAGAGCAAACATCTTTAAAATAGAGAACACCTACTTGTAAAAGCAATGATTTTTCAAAGGGTAACACAACACGAGCTTAATCTTTCTGTTTAATCAGCAGACAGAGCAAATGGGATATAACGTGACTGTTGTATCCTCCGTGGCTTGAGCTCAGAGAAAAAGCTGATAAAGAACATTTTGGTGGGGTGAAAAAAAAGAAAGGGAAACAAAACCTTTTACAGACAAAGCCCAGTTCTGTTATCAGGATTATTAAAGCCATTTACCATAAAATAACAGCCTCCCAGATCCTCTCAACATCCTGAACTCATTCTGCTGTTCTGTGGTAATTAGATGGGTTTCAAATGTTGTAAAATATAAGCCTGTTATGGAAAAATGTCCTGCTAATCAAGATGTCTCAGAGTATTTGGTACAAGCTTTCATCGCTAATCCTTCTAACATCTGTCATATAGGGGAGGCAACGGAGCTTTGCAAAAACATAACTAATACTGCTGCAACTCTAATTGGCTAGAGCTTAAACCAAGACACTGAAGAAGAGAAAATTCTGTAAGAAACAAGTAAAGCTGGAGTGGCTGCCAGGGACACAAGGACGAGAGTTCTCTATGAACTCTGGTTTCAGAGAGCTGGGACGTGCCTGTGTGCGCATGACTGGGTTCGGGTCCTCCAGGACAGGTTGAGGAGTGAGCACAAATCTTCTGCACCCCAAGGAGAGAGCACTGCCCCGGCTCCCGGTTTGAAAAAGCGGAAGGAGCAGAGCTACCAGCAGCACCAGCTTTAGCTCTCCCCGTTCGATTCATTTCCTTCACTTACAAGTCAGAGCTTGCAAAGGAAACTTTCTGGGAGCGGGAAAGTTACTTGCGTTTATTTTAGTTTCTTGTATCAATTGTCTTTTTCTAGATTTTCCCAGTCCTTTGAGGCAACGAACTCTCAGTCAATGGCTATTGACTGCAGCTCCATTTTATTTACTCTGTCATTCGTTCCGCTGTTCCAAATCTCTTCGTGAATGCAGTCTGCTGCTTCCGCCACACAGTAAGGAGACGAGACCTTCCCTCCACAGCCCCTGCGTCCCAGATCTTCCTTCTTAGCTGCCTGATGTCAGGACCCTGAGGACACCAAAAGCCCTTCCTGCCTTTGCCCAGCAGTACACCCCACCTTCAGCCCCCCGGGTCTCCCCGCACTCTGCCCAGTGTCCAGGAGCCCCATTTTGCCTCAGCTTGGGCTGTCAGTCCCTTCCCTGGTGATACCACAGAAGTGCTGGTCTCCAGCCCTACCTCTGGCCCTGCCTCCTGGATGGATCTAGACTGTACACTGCGGGTAGCCTGTCTCCAGGATGGACTCCTGAGATGTACCCTAGAGCTGTGTTTCCAGCCCTGTCTCCTTTTGCTCCTGGCTGGGTTCCCTGGGTGGACAGCAGAGCTGGCACATCCCCTATGCACCGTCATCCCCTGACACCATTCATCCCTTCGCACTGGCAGGGGCCGTTGGTGGACCTTCTTGAAGAGGCACCCAGCTTTCCCTGCGGTACCCAGATGCCGTGGGACTACATCCCGTTGGTGAGAGTCACTCTTGGCTCCCGTCCCCTCCGAGTGTCCTGACAGCACACCAGCTGGAAGGGAAGAAGAGGAAAAACCTGGAGGTGACTTGGTGTGTACAGATGCATCACAGAAACGGTT
>NW_010428533.1:122262-133999 GCF_000710305.1 Buceros rhinoceros silvestris
AGAGGAAAAACCTGGAGGTGACTTGGTGCGTACAGATGCATCACAGAAACGGCTCAGCAGTGGAGAAGATGTACAAACTGGAATATGTCTTTTGAAGAGGGCAAGACTTGATTAGAAGGGTTTTCAGGCCGAAACTTTGCCAGAGGGATTTTAATGGTACAGTAGAGACGTACAGACACACGGGGATTGTTACAACACAGACGTACACGTACTTACGTACACGTGGCGGTGATTCAGCTTTCTCTAGAGATGAACAAAGTTATAATCTGCAAGGAAGAGTAGAATTCTTTAAAACCAGTTAAGGGATAAATTTTTTCATCATAATTATGCAGTAATTTCTGCAACAGTAGCATCATGTTCACCTGCCAGGATCGAGTGGCAGCCGTCTGCTCCTTAACCAAGCCTGGATGTAGCTGTCTGCCAGGCAAAGTGAATTACCTGCATTGCTACTGCTCAGTGAAACACAAACCCAGCGCCTGCAGCAAACCACAGAGCGAAGACAGCTCAAGCCAGATCAGCTCATCAAATCCCTCTCCAGACTGAGCTGCTGGTTAATAACGGCAGGACCCCATCACAGGCAGCCCAAGGAAGGTAAGTGTCGCGTGTCTGAGTGATGCTGGAAGATGTGAGTGCTGCTGCACTAGATATTTTACGAGTGAAAAAATCCATGCCATGGACACGCCAGTGCAAGTATCCACACTGCATCCTAGGGCTTAAAAAGTAGAATTGTTTGCTGTGACCATTTCTCTCAAGACTGAACAGATAATAGCTGCGTTCTAGTAATTGCTGCTTCTCCGGAACACTCCTTACCAAGTTAATGATGCACAGGAGTGAATGGATGCATAAGTAGCGGGAAACCGATCGAAGGCAAATCCTACTTGCATCTGAACAGCAGAGTTGTTTGGAAAATGATAGGGTAAAGCACTTACTATTATATTTTGGTAACGCTGGTAATGCTTTTTCTCATAAAAAAAAAAAAAAAAAAATGGGGCCAAATCCTGCAAACTACCAATTTTGGTTCATGAACATGAAACCCTTGTTTGCTACAATTTCAGGAAGTTACTACTGAGATTTTCAAGGCTGAAGGCTTGATATTCCTATACATTTCCACGAGAGCAAATATTTTAAACATTTCAGCATGGAGTCTTGTAATGCTTTGAACTGACACTACTGAATAACTTAGTTTAGTCTATTAATTAATACAATAAACCCAGTAATCTTAATAAGCACATGCCTGACACAGAATGAAATGAGCCAGAAAGAAACATCAGAGAGGGGTGTATCAACTACATTGTCCAAAACAAAATAAAAACAAGGATAGGGAAACTGAGCTACAGCCCCGTATTGTGGTGTCAAAAACACCAATATTGGCAACAATTTCCCAGTACGTTCCATTGTGGGGGAAAATGTCATCGGGAGAACTATTATGGGAATGGTCCCTGTTGATTCAGACAGGGAGGCTTTGCTACACTGGTAGCAAAAGCAAGAAAAACTTACCCTCGTATTTGCTCATGAACAGAAGTTCACAGTTTGGGTCGAAGTTTCAGCTCGTACATGCGGATGGATGGTACATGCAGAGAGAGGAAATTCAAGCACAAGCAGCAGCAGCAGGGCTGGAGGCACAGGCAGCAGCTTACAGCAACGCTTTTTTAGCATTTGCTGCTAACAGTAAAATCTGTCCAATTTTACTGTTGCTCGCACAGATAATTGCCCCTTTGAAACCCCAAATCAGTTGGAAGTGAAGGGTAGCAGCCAGTTTCAGGTAACAAACCACAGATCTGCACCAAGAACATCAATAGATAATGCCATTTATAAGGGACTGCTGGGACAGGAATGACCTGCCACATGGTTACACAGGAAGAGACTGTCAGTGAAAGAAAACTCTTTGTGTTTAAAGGCAATGATTTCTCCCCCATCAGCGATGTTTGCCAGAGAAGAGCAGTGATCAGAGCACCTTCAGTCTGCAGGGGAATGGAGAAATGTCTCCGCTTTATTGTAGATGGTCTGGTGATGCCACATGGCTAATGGAACAGGCATTACGTTACTTTGACTTTTTATCACACTGGTTTGGAACATTCATAGGTCTTTCCATTTGATAAACCATTATCTTTGTTTTTGTTTTTTCTCTTTTATCTGGTACATTGTAGTGCCGGAATGAGAGGTCTAATAACCTTTTATTTGTTCTATCACATATCTCAGCTCTCTATTCTTACATGACTTTAATTTACCTATCAGTACAAAATGTTTGATTAAAATAGACGTGGGTGGGTGTGTGGCATAAATTGCACTTAAAACAGGCAAGATAAAATGGGGTTAAGAAAAATGATGTCCTTATGGTTAATTGCAGTACTTTTTTATGTGATGTGAGGTACATGCTAACGACTGCTTTTAACACGTTCCTGTTGCTTCTTTTCTTATTTATCTGTCCACAAAGGCATTTGATTGAGTAACTGCTGTGAGTGAGGCTTTATATAAACATGCTATACAGACACAGGGGAATAGGATTTCAATAGGCTTCTTGAAGTGAAAGGTTCTGGCAGTGGTGGTCCAGCAAAAGCAACAAATTGAGTACGTTAGCCTTTAATCATTCCGCACTTTCGTATAACCGATATTGGCACAAAAGCTCCGTCCTGCAGACGGATGGAGTTTAAACTATGGGATGAGTCTGTACTCTACATGGAAATGTTCAAGCAAGTCATTAACTACATCTTCCAATAGCTCTTTCCATGCGCTGATACTTTAAACTCTTCTCTGATTGATGCACAAATTGGATAAACAGTAAAGACTTCCCTGTAAGAGGACAGCAAAGGGCCTGTGGGGTGGTTGCTGGTGCAGGACGGCTCAAGTTTTGGTCACTCCCATCAGTGCAAGGGCTGTCTACAGGTCTGGTACAAGCTACCAGGGATGCCAGGAGCGTCTGTCACTGAAAGCAAAGAACACTACCCTCCATGTAAAGCAAGCCAAATCATAATAAATAGTATCTATATTACACCCTTTAGAACAGCAAAAGTGACGTGAATAACACATAGAAAAATGAAGTTGACCCAAGTGGCTATTTCTCAGCCTGTGGCACATCATCTGCTGGGCATCTCCGAAATACCTCTAAACAGGCTACAAAAGCTGACTACGGAGAGCAAGTTCCTTGTCTGTAAGCTCACATCCTAGCTTGTGGATGTCAGGCAATTTATCTTCTTAAGTCTGGGAATCTTAGAGCAGTTTTTTCAATTCATGAAATCATGGTTCCATTGGACTGGTCACAGAAACCATATACACAAGTGTAAAACAGTCTGTATGCTGAAAAAGAGTTTTAGAGTCACTCGTTTTTGCAGGGAAGATGCTTTTCTTTCCTTGCAATTTGATAAAATACAGTCGTGGTTCCTTTCTGAGAGTCAGTTTTGACCTCTTTCTAATGAAATTTTGTGGGAGACCCCTCCACGCGGGGTGAAGCACATGCCCCACAGGGCTCAGTGCTGGTTGGCAGCAAACTGCTGTCCATAAGGTAGGAAAAAACAATACATTGCAGAATTGGTTTGGCAGGATATAAGATAGATAAGCAGAAGATTAGATACTGTAGAGGAGGAAGGAGAAAGAACTCTTGAAGAGATAGAAAATGTCAGCAAGTATTTGAGCAGGAAAGAGGGACAGTGGAAAGACTACAAATTGTAAAAGAAAGAAAAAGGGGCACTGTGAAATACAGGAGGCACGATAAAGACAGCAGCCTTCTCGCTCCTTTCCTCTGTCCAGATATTTGTGTTCTGGGGTCAGGAGAATCTCATCTCATTCAACTCCCACCAAAGTCCTGACTATTTGGCTTTTTACACCACACTACTATTTTTTTTTCTTAAGAAAAACCTGCAGTGTGTCTGATAAAGCTAAATTAAAAGAGCAGCTACCTTACTTCTTTTTAGAGCTTAATACTCTCCGGTGAGTAAGTCTGAATCCTGTTTGAGCTCAGTGCAGATCAATTTCATACGGCAATACCATAAAGTTCCTGTCATCACCTGCCCTTCTGAGCAACACCGATGTCTTTCAGAGCCTCCTTTATTCTGCATCCACCACTGGACAGAAATCACACGCTGCGAATCATCTTGTAAGCACTTCACAGAGCAGCAGCACAAGGACTTGCATCCACAATTTTAAAATCGATGTAAGTGCTTGACCATAATCAAACATATCATAGCATTTCCCTCCTGTTGTTCAGTGATTTTTTATTGTTTGAGTCACAAATAAATTTACCACTCCTCAGTCCGCTAGAAAATTGCTTTGGTAGCAATTTGCAAATTCAATCCTCAGCTGTAGTGACCTCCATGTTGCAGTCATTCGCTGAATTCCTGCCTTGGCCAGCATTTTAAGCCATAACCCTTCTGTTCATTATGAAATCATTCTAGAAAATATCGTCAGCTAAAATCGTTCTTTGGGAGGCAGAAGAAATAGCTGCAAGACTCCATACGCCATCAGTCTTAATTTGATTCCCTCCCAGACTCATAATCCTCCTTCCAGTTTGTTCCAGTAGCTCACTTATGAGGTCCCCAAAGTCCCCTCAGACTAGCCACTTCTTATCTCTTTGCCACAAATGTGGCACTAAAGTACGAGCCTGAACAATGAAATCCGCCACTGTGTTTTCCTCTGCCTTTCTCTGTCAAAGCACAGTGCTAACTCAGCCTACTCTTTTGCACTTGATATCCACTGAAATCAACAGTTAACAAATACAAGCTGTCTCCTGAGTTTCCTTAAAAAAAAAAAATCACCGTAACACGTATATCTCTGTAGATCATGATGAATTTGAAACTATTCAGCTATGCGGGATAAGCTAATTTAAATATGTGTTTATGGTGAAAATGGCATTTTACCAGTAAACTTGAGAGCTGGACTGACGGCAGAGTAACCTCTTGTCCTATGGCACTATTGTCAGGGCTTACAAAAACCAAGTTAGAAAACACTTCCACACTGAATATCTACCCCCCGACACTAAACCAGAACATTTACTCCTGAACATAACGCTTTCTGCCCAAATCTGGCACGATGATTTCAGCTTGCAGGGTCAGGTTTGTAAGGCATCGTCAGCAAAGGTCTACAGCACCGTGACTTCAAGGACCAGATGGCAAACTAGAGAAAAATACGGAATACCAGGATTACTCACCACCAAAATGATAAGCATTTATATGACACATACAGTTTGACGAAATATTTATCCTGCAGCTTGCAAGGGGAAAAAACGGCTGTTTGCTAAAAACAGCTGTGAATGAAGAGCAAGTTGAAGAGAGCTGACCAAAGCCATGCATCAGAGAAGATAAGGTCATCCAAGAGAAGAGCAGGTCAAGAAGCACCAGTGTGTGATGGTTGACAGAAAAGTTGGCGAGGAATAGGAAGTCGGTTAGGAAATCTAGACCCTTTACGGAGGCAGGAGAAGAACCACCGAAAAGCACCGCACAGTCGAGCTGCAGGGCTGGGATTTGGTTTTACCAGCACAATACCAGTAGTGTTAAAGACGATATTAATATAAAGTTTATTTTAAATGTAAAACAAACATTAAACTTATATATTTGAAAGTATTCTTTCTGAACTCGAGGAGAGTTTAGAATGATTCAAATAAATACCCACAGTTTATCAATAAAGCACAAGCAATCGCCTAAGTTTGTGTTTTAGGTTTGGTCCCTGGGATTATATCTGGCTGGACTAAGCCCTGGCTGTGACTCTCACGTGATCAAGTAAGACAGAGATGCCACTGCCTACACTTAAACCTGATTGAAGCCTAAGTAGATCAGGAAGATGGTCAGCCTGTGACATGTTCTCAAATGCCAAATACTCAAAGGAGGAGCCCTCGGATTTTAATAATTTATTTTTAAATTGCTTGGCTAGTCAGTCCAAACCAAACAAGGGATATGTTCCAATTAAACAACAGAAAAGTGACTTCAGATCTATGAGCTGGTAACTCAGACAAAATTACAAGCTTATGTTTCTTTAGGATGGTTTAATGCTTTTAATCCTTGATTATAAAACAGTGCTTTAATCCAAGATAAATTGCAAGAGAACAATGAACCCAAGGACCCCGAGCGTTCTGATTTTCAGATCCGGTTTGGCCTGAAGGCTCTTAAAGTAGGTCAGCAGAAGTCTCCAGATCTCAGTAGAAGCCGTGCCTGGTTTGGGACTGTTCCAGGCTCAGTCCAGAAAAGGCACAGGGGTTTGACTGTTGTGCTCTGTACAGCTATACAGTCTGATGAGGTTTTGGTGTTCACGTCCGGAGTGGTGGACACAGTGGAGTTCAACGTCATTTTGTTCTTTAGTGGGACAGTTTTTATTCCTCACCTGCGTCTCTGGTGTCTACTCACTGTCTCTTCAGAGACTGTATTTCCACAACCAATCAATACAGCAGCTTTGGTCAGTAAATTGTTATTTTTCCGGACTGCAGATACCAAATAACCTGCTTGTAGTTACTTTAACTCCTACAAATAATACTGAACAAATAGTTAAAAATCCAAAATCCATCTCTCTAAAGACAGAAGATTGTCTCTAAAGTCCCTCTAAAGACTGGTGAATATTCTAAGCACTCAGCACTTCTTTAGAAAAGTTCATCAGATAAGGGTAATTAATTGCTGTCATGTTACAGATATAAAGACGATACAGATATTTTTTATTTCCTTGTTCATTGTGATGGCGGAGGTGAGCAATGACAGTCAAATTCACAGAATATCAAGATTTGCTGCGGTTAGACTACTACCCAGGAGTGAATTTTAGGCTCAAGAAAAACAAGGGCTTAAAAGCCGAAGATCATGGGGCCATAGTAGACACCCGAAATGTTTGGTTTGGGCGAGGGGTGTCCCAGCTTTGATGCACTTCACTCAAACTGAGCCTGCAACAGGACCTCAGGAATGGATTCCTTCCAATTCACTTGGCCTCAGCTGAGACTGTAAAAAATGACAAGAAAGCAGTTTTTGTTGTTGTTTCTCTTTGGAATAAAATGGGAGCCATCACACCACTACTTTGTGATGAGAGACCCCCAATCAATCATCATTATGATGACAAATGTAACGCACTATTCACCTGAGCTGAACATAAATTAGAGAGCGCACTATAATAAATCTTGGCTAAAATATTAAACTCAATGAAATTACATTCATTAATTCAAGAAATAAATTATGCCCTGACATGTGAAAAGCTCTGTACTGTTCTGTGAGAGCAACTGAAATCTTTGGGGATGGTTAATGGAGAAAAATAGAGTTTTTTCATGGAAAGAAGCGTGGAAAGTCTCCCATGTGTTTTAGAGAACGTTCTCTCAGGATACACTTGAAAATATGATTAAATACTTTTATATCATAATCGAATGAATGCTTTTATATAAAAATAGATTGTATTTGGTGAAGTTCTATCTCCTTATAAAGAGGGGAGAGGCATTTATTCAGAGATCCTGTTGACTCCCAGGGGATATTAATGGTGTTCCCCGTAAAGACCGCAACCCATTGCAAAGCGTATCTTTAGCATAGGTTCTCCTCCACCATCTCCTTCCCTTTGAGTCATCCTGCTTCCTGCCAGCTTTTGACCTTGCAGCCACTCCAGAAATGTCAGGCGAGAGTTGAAACTGGTGAGGAATTGCCCTCTCCTGTTTACTTACTCTCCAGTTCCTCACTTGCAGCCCCAGGATATGAGTCAAATGCAGCTATCAGCAGATTATTTCAAGTCCCTGCTTGCAGAAAAGTGTCCACCCACTGACCAGCTGATGACGTTACACGTCGGGGAGCATCCAGCTTTGATTTCTGCTCCTGAAATAAGGAGTTTTACATAAAAAGGCACAGACGCAGCGTACATGGCTGGGAATCCGTGGTGGTTCCTCCTCCCAAGCGAAAGCCACAGGGCTATTGAGCCAGATTCACAGCTCCTCTTGCAATCTTGAATTCCTCACCAGCCACTGCTGTGCTTGAAAAGGAGGCACAGTGGATGTGTCTTCCACCTACCTTACCCTGAGCAATAGGATTTTCTGAGAACTGAAGAAAAAAATAGGGGAAAAAAAAAAAAGAGGTCTGTGGATTCATTCCAGCTTCCCTGCTTTGTGCATGAGAACGCTACCCACATGGCCATTACTTACCAAACTTCTTTGGACATATTTTTCCCACTGAACTGACCATCTGATCTGATTGCAAAGACAGTGAAGAAGAATATTGTGTGTAAAACACAAGAAAAAAAATGTGAGCAGCCTGTCCAGCTGAAAATTCAAGGCAAAGAGTCAACAATAGCAGTTATTAGTAATAGTAAATAGTAAATTAGTAAATAGTAATAGCAAAATAGTAAATAGCAAATAGTAATATTTAGAAGATTGGTATGAAAAATGATGTAAATACTTTGTCCTCTGTATATATATAAAAAAGACTTGCCAGAGGGGTGTAAGTGGGATCTTAGGAAGCGATTCTAGTAATACAGGTGGAGAAACTCTGGAGCAGATTACCAAAACAGTGTTTCTACATACCTAGGTGGGGGTGGGGGAGAGGCAGGATTTTAAGATCCGGGCATAACTCAGGCAAAGGCAGGATTAAAGAAACTAGATGAACTGGAAACGCAGGTGGTCTCTGAACACCGGTGGCCTATAAACACCTGCTCGTTTTCCCCGTGACACTCCTCACCACTGCAGCACTGGCCCTTGCCCAGGAGGCAGGTTCTCCTGCTTGTGTTGGCACATGAGGCACCGCACGGCTGAGGCCAGCCCTGAAAAAACGAGGGTGGCTGTTAGGAATCACATGCTACAGCATCGTGCTTATTCAAAAACAGATATAGTTGAGCAGTGTGCAGCACACGCTTTAAAGGATCCAAGTTAAGGTTATACCCTTCAATTTGGCATTTCCTAAACAAGTCTTACTGCAGGGAGAGGACCCTCTAAACCAGCCTCGCGCTGTGCCCCCGTCTTGAAGCTCCACCATGAAAACTTCCCTTTTTTGTGATTCCAGACATCTCCAGAGCCCAGGAAGGTCTGTCCACCAGCAGCCCAGCTCCCAGGTGCCTCACCGCAGCGATCTGTCATGTGCGGCTTGGACAGATGGAAGAGATGATTTACCAGAAACCAAGTGCCATGGACTTTGATTTCCTACTGCACAACACCACAAGTTATCCACGCTGGAATGCATGATGAATGCATCCATACGAGCTTAATGGAAAAAAACCATACTGGGCATTATCCATATTATCCTTTTCAAAGGCTCAGAAAGTTGGCCAAATCAAACCCAATTTCCACTGAGACTCTCCAAAGCCTTTCCCAATGAAAGCTATAATCCCTGCCAAATGTCAGTTCTCAACCGAGCTATTCAATTATTAATTTTCAAATGTTTTATGAAGGGAAAAAAAGTTTCTTTTTTCTTTTTGTATTTACAAACAGAATACAGGCATCTCATCAATATTTATTGAAGGGCAAAAAAGGGCTGCCTTTCCCAAGCAACATTTCAGGGAAAGGAAGGAAGGAGGTAATTTTGACACTGCCTTGGCTACCTGCATCATACCATCAATCTCCATTTTTTGCAAAATCACTGCAGTGAGTTCATAATCAACAACATTCATGTTGATTCCTTGCCAGAGTGAGGACACGCTGCCATATTATACCCTGACCAGAGCACTGACCTGGGTGGGGGAAGCAGCAGCACTGACATCCCAAGTGCTCATCCCACACCTGCCCTCACACCTACTCGGCTCAGAAGGTCTAATAAATTAAAGCAATAGGCTGCCAAAGCACATAAAAAATACAGCACTAAATCATTTAGCAAAGAAAGGCAACCAACAAGCACATCGTGACTCATGCTCATTTATGTATCTGTTTTTGCAGATCCCCAAAGCCTACCAATAGTTTGCTGCCTATCGAGGTGTACTAAACTGCCCAAAAAAGGAACCGCACACACTGTAATGCATTCATCATTTTCACTGGGATGCTGACAAAACCTTTATCACCGCAGCAAAATGGATCTTTCGCTGCATCCTTTCATTAAAAGAAAATTACAAGTATTTGGTATGTTCACGTTGTTTTTGTTGAAGTGAGGAATGAATCCCAAGCTAACAGTTTTCAGAAAGCTCAGGCTTTAGTTTAAAAGAAAAAAAATACAGCTGACTCAAGCTTAGTTAGTAAATCTTTCTGAATATCTCAGAGTAAATTTTCCTTAGTATTCTGGATCAGCTCTAGCTTTCCCCTGTTGCTTTAAGGGTCTTATATCATTAGTCCGGGGGAGGAACAAGATTAACAGCAGATATTCTGGGGGAGGAAAGGGAAAATGATCATGATTAATTTTGTACCTATTTAAAAAATGGCTTGTCATTATTTGCTATTTTTATAGGCTTCATTAGAAGGTACAACAAAGAAACTTCCATCTCTTGGTTGATGGTTTAGTGGGCTTATGCATAAAGGCAAATCCAAAAATAGAGACGGAGAGAGGTGCCCTCCCAGAGAAGATGGAGTCACCCCCTCCTTGGTGACAAAGCTGCTGACTGAGCTGCTGCACTGCCGAGCAGTTGTTTCCCTGGGTGCTGGTGTCCCAAGGAGCCAGAGGCACGGCACACACCTGGCCTTGCCAGCCCGTTTGCAAGACAGGAGTGCCATGATCCGGAGGGCAAGTCTTCAGTCGTAGAAGGAATCTGGAGAGGATAGAAACACCATACAAGAAAAAAAAAATATATATCTCAACCCCTTCAGCTTCTCCTGATTTTTTCTCAGTGTGAGTAGGCACTTAGTGTTGACACTCCATGATCATCTTGTGACTGATAAAAGCTCTGTCATCTGTATTTCACTTGGTCTCCACACCAACATGACATTTCCAACTCTGTCAATCCTGAAAGCCAGAGAGAAGTTATGTTCTTCCTCGATCAAGACTGTAGTCAGGGAAATCCGAAACAGCTACATGGCTATGGGATCATGGCCGGTCTTAAATACATACTTGTGTAGCTTGGGCTGAAAAACCAGCAGAGCTGGCATCAGATTTATTTCATAGGCGATTCTCTCCAAATGTGCCACCCCATTGTCATCACAGTTAGCCCATGGTTTCTAGAAGCTAGGTGATAACGGTCCGCACCTAACAAAGCTTCCTGCCAGGAGAAAGTGCCCCTTAATGCTTAAACATCACCCCCTTCCCTCATTCCACTCAGCAATCTGACATCCTGGATAGCAAACCCTTTGACCATGGATGGACAATTCTCCTTACCTGAGCCCCCAGGGCCCTCTCTGTAATACCTATGTCCAGCATATCAGAAATCCCTCTAGTCTAGGAGTCGCTGGCTTAACCAGTGCTCGGTGCAGGATTTTAAAGTAGTCCATATTGTTAAATATTATTTCATCCAGTTGATCTGCAGTGTCCCCTCCCAAAATCTCAGTAGATTCAGCTGACTCTCATCCTCTCATTTCAAGGTAAAGCTCTTCTCCACCATTTTCCCAGCAGACCAAAATTCACAGTACTCACAGAAAGCAGAGACCGGTTCTAGGACTGAATTACCACCCTGTAATAAAGATTCCTGGTTTGAAAAAAATGTCTCTGCTGTTCACTGAGGCATCTGATAAAATTCAAACCTGCATAAAAACTATTTTCTATTGCTGCAGAAATTGTTTAAATAATCCGGACTGAATTCTAATGCTGATTTATTTAAATTAATTGGATAGACATGCATACTAATTGTATTTTTATTTTTATGTCAGGTATTTTTGGTGAATGGTGAAAGCAGGAGGGAAAACATCTGCTGCAGGTGAATGACATACACAAAAGCCATCACCAGGGATATGAAA
>NW_010428533.1:134070-140980 GCF_000710305.1 Buceros rhinoceros silvestris
AGGAATATGATAAAAAGGCTGGCTGAGCCACTAACATTTCTCTACAAGCCATGACTAATGCATCTCAATAGCCTAAGCCTGGAAACCGTAAGAAAGCTTTTGTTTCTGAATAGTTATGTTAATCAAGGTTAAATATACCTAATCAGATACGGAAGGTAAACTGAGTGCACAGAAAACCAAATGGATCAAAGACAGGAAACTCTAATGAGGTACTTAACGAAACAGAGGCCAAGTTCCGCCTTCAGCTCTGCTGGCGCACTGCTTCCAGTGTTGTGACTCCGGATTTACGGCAGCAGAGCTGAGAGCTGAATCTGGTCTGATCTAAGTGGAGGTCGAGGATTAAATGACAACCCAGCAAAGGATGTGTGTGGTACCTCTATCTTAATTTTATGAATCCTACCTTTTTTCCCCACCAGGTCTAGAATTATTATCGTCCTGTCAAAAAATTGCTGTAAATGGTAAGAGAACTAAATACAGTCGATGAATATTTTCCAGAAACAAGTATCATAGTAAGTAACAGGGAAAAGGACATAAGCATATTACTGAAAAGCAGCTACTTCTGAAAAACGTGCTGGCTAGTCAGGATGACAAGATATTTAAATGACTTATTAAATGAAAAATTCTTACCTCAGTTAAGGTTCATCCTTGGATGTGCTCCCCATCATGCTTTAAAAAAGGAAGGATGCCCAACCAGGTCTGGCACACTGCAAGTAGGAGCCGTTGTTCTGAAGGGCTGCTTTGCAGCTCTTTCCTAGAAGTGCAATCCTGTTAAAAGGAGGGAGCGTGCACAGTAAACATGTATGGACTCACCAGCAAGCAAAGCACTGCCTTTCGACAGGCATCCTTTGATACCCATTTGAGTTTTTCCCTAAAGCTTTACTTTTTATTCTGGCTTCCGCTGCTTCTATTAGGTCAGACCTTAAGCTGGCACAACAGATAGAGGAATATATGTGGAGTTAATTACAGGCGCTGGAGAAGGGCCAAGAAGATATTCTGATACTTACTCCCATTCTGGAGGTCGTACGAAGAACGGTAATGGGATTCCCAGCTTCCAGACTGCATGGAAATGAGAGCGGGGAACCTCCCACAGGAATATGAAAACGTGAGCTGAAAATGGGAAGTCAGACGACAGGGAAGGAAGCTTCAGGACTTACTAATGCAAGGAACAACGTGCCGTAATGAAGTGAACAGGCACCTTTTTTTCACTGGTGTGCCAAGAGTATGTTCTAAGACCCAGCACGGGAGCATGTGGTGTTAAAACACAGGGAAATAGGTGCTGCTGGCGGGTGAGCCCTCTCTGTCCAGTTCCCCGGCTTGGAAAGAAACGCTCGTGTAGTAAATAGCAAACACCAGACAGATTTGCTCTGATCTTCCTTTCTGACGTCCTTCATTTTGATATAACACTACAAAGTGTGCAACCAAGATTCAGAAGCCCCTGGTTTGGGTTCCCAGGAATGGAATCCCTCTTGGTTAAATCCTCTGGTTCTATACAATCCAGCTGACACACGGACATGAGGAGGGTTAAGAATCCCAGGTACAGTTCTCACAAAGAGAGGATAAAGTGTGTGGTCTGAAGTGCCTCTGTGTCTGTTTGGTTCAGGAGCACAATTTTGAAGCAAATCTCCCAGTTGATGCCACTCACAGCATTTTGGTTTGTATCCAAGAATAACTCACAGCGCATGATTAATTCCTTACGCATTAAATTCAACGGGGTGATCCACCTCAGGAGTCTACGTATTGTGCCAGTGGGCAGCAAGTGCAGAGGATCAGACTAGAGCTATTCAAAAATAAACTCCCCCCAGGCGTGTGCTGCAGACGCTAACTGTTTTACCTTACAGCTCATCTCCTACTGCAGGGCATTTTCTTCTAATGTCAGCCTAACCGTAGGGGAGTAATTAGCTCATCCAAACTAATCTGAAAGGGAATTAAGTGAGACCTGAAAAGATTGATTACGCCTTGTGTTGTCTATTCATAGAGATTGTATATTCCTAATTCAACTTCTTCTGACTGTTTTTCCACCTGCAACAGCTCACCTACAAACACACATCTCTCGAATACACCTCTTTCATACCTCTCAATATTTGCCATTGTCACAGCGAGTCCCAGGATTGCTGTTAATCTCAGGAAATACTTTCAAACACCCGTCCTCACAAAGATGCTGTCAAAAGATGCTGCAGAATTCACTACCAAGGCTTCTAAGGATGAGATCACCCACCTGCAGGTTCACACATCATCTACTTAGAAACTGTTCTGCCAACATGTAGTCGGGGTATATCCAACACAGAGTACTCAAGGGCTTACTGTTTGAATACACTTGGGCATGTTTTGATGACCACAATTCAAGTTCCTCACTGCAGCTAGCAGAGAAATTGTGCATCAAAAATTGAAGCCACATCCACAGCACAGACCACTGCCTGATGCCGTAATTCTGCATGGAAGCATTAGGGAAATACTAAAGTACCACAACACATTAAGTTGCTATCAAAGTTCCCGTCTGAACAGTACACTTGGATCCACATCCTACCATTACCTGGTAGCTGTCAAGGAAAGGTTTACAGTGTAATCCCAGAGTGCCATTTCATTTTGTGAGCCAGAAAAAAAGAAGCCAAAATATTTAATATGAAAATAGATTCTCCTTACTGTGCTTTAATTGGGGAGGGAAGGCAGGGACAGAAGGGACTAACGCTGAAGCTGTGAGTTCTTACGGTTGAAAAGTCTTATCCAACCCACATGGTGACAGAGCCCTGTAACAGTATTTGCAAACACACTATGCAAAGTGAGACTGTACATTGTACATGCAAACCACAGAGCTCGCTCTAATTGCACAAAACCCAGCAGCTGACCGGGTAGCTTTTCAACGACCTCAAAACCCCAAGTGGACCTGTATGGAAACCTCATCCCTTTTCAGATGCCGCAAGCTGCACAGCAGCAATGGATTTCTCATCTTCTCAACTGCTGTATGAATTCTGGATGAGCTAAATCCTCCTGTGTGAAAACTAACAGCAGCTGGCAAGTGTAGTGACTTCTTTGGAGGTTCACAGCTACAGCTACAAAGCTCCAAGTGACACAGAAGCACAGATGCGCTTTCGTTCAAATCACTAGGTATGCAGCATCTTCTCGTGTGCATTACAGCACAGGAACGCACTGACTGCAACAGGGTTGCTGCTGCTCTCCTATCAGAAGAGACCTGAACCTGGCCTCTAACCTTAAGAAGTCTGAATCTCCCATCATTCAGCCAACGACCCTTTAAATGTGTCTTGCTGACACCCCACGGCCACACCGTACATCTGTGCTGTATCGTGCTTTCCAGTCAGACGTACGTATGGGTGGGAGGCAACCATACCCTTAGTGCAGCCCTCCAGGAGAAAGGCAGACTATTAAAAGCATTCCTTCCAATTTTAAACAGGATTCTGCCAAAAAGCTTAAATAGAGCTGGTCAGCAGACTGTGCAGTGGTTACCGTGATGAAGTGAGACACCAGCTTAAGCTCTGTCTGCACCAGAAATTTAACCGAGCTGGTAGCTGGTTAGTGGCACAGTCTGTTGATCTGGGCTCATCTCTCGGTATAAAACATCCTGAGCCACATTTGCTCCCATCTAGAGAGCATCCAAACGTGTCTGTGGCTCTAGGAAGGCATGTGAGTGGGTGTGGGCTGTTCACAGATGTGATGCTATAGACCTTCAGGAATGCAGCAGAAGAAATTGTTGAGGGTTGTTCAACATCTAATTTAAGGCCAGGCTTTTAAAGGTGAAAAAAAGAGAAAAACTGGCTCCCAGCCCTGCTCTGCAAACTGGGACCAGGTGAGTTTGTCTTCAAAGAGCTGGGTGATTTACTTTCTGATTCGTATCCCTGGATACTACCCTCTCCTTTTTCTCGCAATGCTGATGTGAAAAAATCGCTGAAACAACACAAAAGCCAAACAATAATAAAAACTTTCCATCACATTGCCCTGACATTATCAAGCTGTGGGTGGATTCACTGACACAGTAGTGGAAGTACGAAATCTGCATTGGTTCCATTCTTTAGAGATGCAGTGCTGCTGGCACCCGTACAGAAACGCCTACAAGTCTTGAGAGAATATGATAGTTGACCTAAAATATTTGTATACACTGGGTTATTCAAACAGTTTTCAAGATATTTCTGAGAGCGCGCCTTATTTCGGTTTGATCTCTGGCTCTGTGCTCGAGAAACATCTTGCACTTAGAACTAAGAATTTGCTGGAAATCTAGATTATATCCCAGCGC
This sequence comes from Buceros rhinoceros silvestris, assembly GCF_000710305.1. Taxonomy (NCBI): domain Eukaryota; kingdom Metazoa; phylum Chordata; class Aves; order Bucerotiformes; family Bucerotidae; genus Buceros; species Buceros rhinoceros. Next base: position 138,314 of record NW_010428533.1, read on the forward strand.
TGAATGCTCGGCCAAGGAGATCGAGGGTCTCTGCCAGCAGAAATACACGCTGGAAGACAGGCTGCCTCAGCGCGCTCTACCAGTACTCCAACACATACTGGACTGATTTGAAACCATCAGCTGCAGTTGTGTTCCACCGCAAAGAACACTGAAATCGGGCACATTTCACCACCAACCACCACAGAAGGATTTGAATTCATATGGAAATTTCTGTAGCGCAGTCTTTAGAGGGAGGGAAGCAGTAGCTGACAGAAAGATTAAAGAAAAAAGAGCCCTCACACTGGCGTGCAGGGACAGCCACTTGCCCCCATTTGGCTTTATCTTCCTGTGCGGGCACAGCTCCAGATAGAAACCCAGAAGTGTTGAGGTTTGAGCTTTCTTTCCCCTTATAGAAGAAGAAATCTATGAAATATGCCCCTTTTTGCCATTACAACACCCAAAGTTCTATTAGGGAACAGAAGTTTAAGTTAATTATTTGCAAGTCTTTGGAGGGGAGCAAATAATAAAGGCATTGCAAAATATCTGAGCTGTCTTACAGCACAAAACAAGCCCTGGGCTAAAATTCAGGGGAAAAGAAAAGAAAAGAAAACAGTAAAGTGATTACTGGAAGAGAATGGCTAAACAAATGATACAGCCAGACAGCCAAAGAAAATGGGACCAGTTCCTTGGGGCAATAAGAGCTGGTCTACAAGGAGTACATGAAAAGGTATTTTGGGAAGGGCTCTTTAATGTTAGGGACGGGACCCAAACCACAAAGGTCGTAGACTAGCATTAGAAAGCCAGCACTGGCCAGGAAGGAACAAACAGGCAGGCGCCCTCTTTACACGAAACACATTTGCTCTGTTTGGGCAAAGTTTGGCATTTAGAGGCACCCGAAGCCCGGTTCTCTCTCCCGAGCAAATGCCCTAAGTACTGGGCTGGGCCAGGCTCTCTCTCCCTTTTCTCTCCATCCTCCTGCTCACCAGCACTGCTTCGAGAGGGAGGTGGAAGCCCTGCAGGTGCCCTGGAGCTCTCTCCCAACAAAGAGTGAATCTGGACCTGCGCCTCAAGGAATACAGTCGCTCCAGGGTCCCCAAGACCTAACACCTAAGTTAAGTTAGTTCATAAAAACTGGTGACTTTCTCCTCCTCTGCCAGGCCCACTCCCAAGGGTGAATGGTGAGTTCTGGTCAGCTTTCTCAGGGAATGCCTTCAGCTCCCTCCTTGCTGGGAGGACCCCAGTCTCTGGCTCCCAAGGGGACTGGTGGCACCAGCAACCTCAGACGTGGTTTTGAGCTCTGCCAAACACAAGAAATTGCTCCACATGCCTCAGCTTAACCAACACCACTTTCTCTTCTCTGTTCAGCAGCAGAGATGCTTCATTTGCCCATCTCACATCCTAACTCTCATCACATACTGGCTGCAGAGTCTCAGGTCCCAAATTCCGTGAGGCAGGTGAAAGCAGTTGAGGCTTTGACTGGCTCCAGCCTTCTGTGTCCATGGTCACATGGGAAGTCTGTACCATCAAACTTCAAACATCGAAGCACTAATCCAGGGCCGGGTGTCTGTCCCGAGCGATAGGTCACCCTTCCTCTGAAGCTGCCCAGAAATAACACTGATGTAAGATCAACGGTTGACAGTCATTCCCCAAGTCACATACTTTTCTTAACAGCATTCACAAGCTGAGATCTTCTAGCTTGAGCTAGTGCTTCCTGATGAGCAGCACAAATACAAACTGTGTCCCATCCATGAGTAAAACGGGTTTGAACGTATGCAGAGAGCACACACAGCATCACCTCCAAGGGGGACTGGGAGGCTCCATTTCTAGATGTTGGCTACCCTAGGGCACAGTCTCAAAGCCTCTAAGCTTTTTTTTTTTTTTAATTTTTAATTTTTTTTTAACCTGGATCAGGAGAGAACTTTCAAAACAAATCTCCTGATCATCATCAGCTGAGCGTTCTTGGGTTTACATCCCCATGCAGTCTCACAGGCTGCAAAGCAAGTTTCCTTCCTGTGAAACCTGCTTAGATGGTGAGGGCACCTAACATCCCCCAGCTGGCGGGTCCCCTCAGTGGGCCCAGCTACCCATATGCACTTAAATGCGTGAAGAACGGATGCCAGGAGATCAGCACCAAGTGTTCAGATCTGCTGGGCCACATTACTTTTTAACAGAGACACAACTCAGTCCTTGAAACATTCGGTCGCAGTGGATTTTCACGCAGTCGTATTCTGGGAAGTTGCCTTATTGCCCATGGTTAGACCCCTGAGAGAGAATTTCAGTGCTCGCTCCCAGGCGCGGTGCATGAGGCACTCCTCTTCCATTTGTCATGCTGCTGATGTCACTAGAGGGAAACTTGAGCAGCATTTCCAGACAAAACCTCTTCCTGAAGTAGAGGCTGGAGGGCTCACAATGCCCCACATCCACTGGTTCCACTTTCTCCTCTAGTGGTTGGCTTTGCAAACACGACCACATCATCCCTCATACCAGGACCCTTAGACCGAGAGCTGGTCCTGCACCCACCCGGGCAGTGTTTGTCCCAGCAACTCGCCTCTCCAAAATCTTCCCACACCAGACATTCAGTCCATTAAAGAAAAAAAAACCCAAAACCACAGCAATGAAAATTACAAACAGCGCAGCTTCCTCGATGAAAAATGTACGAAACACAAATGGGGCAGAACGGCCACTCTT
>NW_010428533.1:141080-153869 GCF_000710305.1 Buceros rhinoceros silvestris
TAGGTGTCCCACAATCCCCATCCTATTCGCTACCCCACCAACACCGCAGTGGTTTCTCAGCAGCCAGTACAACGAACGGCACTATTAGAGCAAGTACATGGATCCCATTTCTTCCCTGCTCTCTCTCCCAGCAGACACCAGCCAGGCTCAGACAGCTTTACAACCTAGTTAAAATTCCCCTCGTATCACAGCTTGGGCGCCCATCCTGGTAACTTGCTGATGAGTCTAATCTCTTTTTGTTGTTCCCATCGCTAAAATGTTTACCAAACTTCGAAACTAAAGCAAACTAATTTAGATTATAGCAGAGTGCCACCTAGTGCTAAGCAGGTTTGGATTCAAAAGGCGTGCTCTTATCTGCAGGAAACTAGGGACCGAAAATTCATTCTTGAGTTGCACTGGCCGTATAAAGCTGCCTCTCTGCGAAAGTGCAAGGAGCATATGAAATATCAGAGGGGAGTGTTATAAAAGCGCCGAACTAATTATGTTCTTCACAAAGTTTATTTCAAACTTTGCTTTATAGGATTTAATTCTTTTCCCACCAAGAGAGAATCTGAAGCCCCTGCTGATGTGAATACATCGCACATGGCCAGGAGCATCTTCTGTACTTCAGATGAAAGGCACCTGCTGACCCCAGCAAACCTCAGCTGAAATCTTTACACACCCCACAGCTCCCTGAGGAGATGTGAGGAGAAAACTCTGCTTGTGGACTCTGAAAATGGCCTTAGATATGAACGGTGCTGAGAGACACAAAGGCTTTCACTCCCTAAATGCCTTTACTGATGTTCCAGGGGAGATTTGGGGCTGTGAGAGGGTGGAGGCAGAAGGAACGTCCCTGACAGCTCAAGCAGAGATTATGCATTTCCTAGTATTAATCTAGGGAAAGGATTTCCCTGGCTAGGATGATGTTCCCACGCTGTAGCTGTTCTTCTCTGAGATCAACAAAGGAAAAACTGCAAAGCATCAATTTTTTAAAAAATTTCTTAAACTTTCAACACACCCAACAACAGGTGTTTTGTAAAACAAGATCTCCCAGAAAACGATACCCAGACCATGGAAATCTCAGTCCCTTCTCTTGGTCAGCGCTACACGTGGTTATGAAAAACTGGCTCACAGAGCCTGTCAGGGTGGAGCACCGATGTTCTCAGGAAAACACAGTCTGAGGTAAAGCCTATTTGCTGCTCAGTGCTGTCGTCTTCCTTGGGTGTGTTTGAGAGAAAGCTGAGATTAACTGACATTTATTAGGAAAAACACAGCCTATCTGTAGGCTGTTGGAAATGAGCAGCAGGGAGTGAGAAATAATTCAATAGATTGTTCTGAATTATCATCCCAGTTCTTGTCTCTTCCTGTTCAGTGCTTTCAGGCTGCAGCAAAGCCATGAAACACCATTTTCACTCCCGGTATTTGGAGCCTGTTATAATGTACAAGTACAGACGGCAGTTATCAAATTCTTCCGATTTAGAGGACAAACAAGATTTCATATCTGCTTAGTAAATGTTTCCAAATACAGCAAATACACCCCTGGTGTGGGAAAAATCAGAATGATTCAACAGTTGCCTTTTTTTTCCTTTTTTTGATTAAAACCAGTGGAGTTTGAAAGGGATGAAACACAAAGGTGTTGCCATTTATATTTTTAGCTGCTTTAATCTGCTGTTTTTCTTTATCTGCTGTGCAACCTGAACTACCTGCCTTGTATTGCAACCAAAAGTCATCTGCTCTGGTCCAAAAGTCTTACCGTGACAGTCAGAGAGGTGCCACCCTGCTGAGACGATGCCTATTTGTAGCTGTTGCTACCGTGGTGGAAGAATTTGGTGCAAGTCCAGCAGCACAGGAGCAGGCAGGGTGTGGAGATGCCTCTGTTGACCAGCCTTTGGAAGCACCAAGCTGGTCCCTCTACACACCTTCCCACCCGCCCCAAAGCTTGGGACGGGTGGCTCCAGCTAGCAGAAGTGTTGTGCACTTGCATAGTTCCATACACCCTCTGGGACCGAGCTCATGTGCTACAGGTAAATCGAGGTGCCCCACTTTAAGTCTTAAAAAGCAGAATTCCCCTCACCTAAAATAATAAGACAAAAGTGAAGCGGAACTCTGATTCTAATTATTAAAAAAAAAAAATAAGGAGGGAGGGATGATGTACTCTCACCCCCTTCTCAGGACTATCCCAGTGTCCCCCAGAGAGCCGCTATCTTCCACTAACCTCAGCATCCCTCCATGTCCAGCATTCTGCAAGAAACGAAACCTCCACAGCTGGTCAGCTCTCTGCTCCTGCGAACCTTCCCGGTTTAACTCTGAGGATTAACTCCATCCTGGTTAGAGTAATTCACAAAAAATCTCCCTTTCCTCTTACAGGATGCCGAGATGGAGACAAAGAGAAGTGCTGCTGTCCCTCGCATTTCCCGTTTTACTGAAAAGGGCTTCTCATGCTGTGTGGAAGGGACCTTCTTCAGCCCAAACACAAGTGCAACGTGCTCTTTCACCATGTACGTTCCTGTCCCACATGCCAGGTTTGCCATGAAAAAATTCACGATTCTTTGCAAGTAAATATCATAATCACCACAACACCTATTCTTGTATGTTTTTAAACATATTATTGAATAATATTGACCTTTAGATAAATATATATATTTCTGGCAGGGCACCACGCCTCAGTTTTACAGGCGTGAGAAGCCCTCTTTCTACACACAGGGAAACTGAGGCACAAGGGTGACATCCTTTGGAGAAAGCTTCCCCACTGAGTTGGGAGCAGCACTGTGATGTCTCCAGCCTCCACCTGAGGAGTCTCCACCTGGCCGCAGCTCTCCCCACCAGCACTCCTGAGGTGCCACTGCACAAGGGCAGCTGCCTTGTTTAAGCGGGGACTCCAGTTTAACACCAGTTCAGCCACCTCCCCAGGACTCAGGTTTAAAAGACCGTTGCGAAGCTGTTGTCCCAACCGAGGACCTTCAAACCCAACCCAGCAATCAACGAAGAGTCCGGCGAGTCCACAGACAAAACAAAGGGGCCGAGCCGGAACGGCGGGCGTGATACCCTCCGGTGGAATCCTCCTCCTTGGGTTACTGCTTCTGAGCTGCTCAGAGTGAAATGCGATGCTCAGCTGTAAAATATTTTCTTTTTGGCAGCTCACAATCTTGTTCCAAAGGCACATGTGAAATACATTCCTGGGTAATCTCGGAGTGAAGTGGGCCAGATGGTAGCAGTCAGATGTGACCCAGTTCTTAAGCTCTCATATTTTCGAAGATGTGTGCTGAAAAACCCCACGCTTCTCTCCCCCAACACACATATATTTCAGAGCAGGGGTTTTGAGGCAGTCACGGGCACGTACAGAACTGTCACCTTCTGGCACCCCGTGTCCTGGGGATAAGAAGCTGTGCCTGTCCCTAATGGAACAAGTCATCCCAGCGCACTTTCCATTCCGTTTCCCATGGATCGAGGGGATATCAGGCAGCCTCTTGGTTTAAGGAGGGCGCGGGAGCGGAAATACTTTCTTCAGACTTCACTGAAGGGAAACAGATAAAAGAGGAACGGGGGTAGAAACTGGTGCCAGTTGTTATGTCAGCTGGAGGGGAGGGAATGGCTTTCAAAATGACCATACAGCATCTTAGATTAAGGTTTAGGCTTGTTTTTCTCAGAAAGACTCTAAAATGCCTGGTTCTTGTTCCATTGAACATGCACACAGGCCCTCCCCTCCTTCTGGAGGGTTTACTTCTTGCTCTTATTTTCTTTTCATGTATCTGGCACAGGCATCTGAGTCATGTCCCCAGCGTCTAGATGTTTCAACATTCACTGGAGCGTTGCAGAGCTCGGGGTAAGTCCATGTTGCTAACGCTGCAAACCCCATCGCTGCAGGAGGGCCACCTCCAAGAGCAGGGGGAGGAAAATCTCCGCCAGCCCCGTGTCAGAGCAGGGTTCGGACGGTCCCTGACCCTGCTTCACGTGGACTCTTCACCCATGACCTCACAGCAGTTTTAGGATGGCACGTCCGATTGCACATGTGCACGCAGACAGACCTCTCCATAAACCTCTGATCCACAGACCTTTTCTCCATAAAACTCGACCTTTTCAGTGCTGTTCTCTCTGACAAGAAGCTTATTAATCTCAGTCACCCCTGTCTCATGGTCCCTTTGCTTATGCAGCGATCCTCCTCCCTGGGGCTCCCCTGCCCAGCCAGCAGCAGCACCGTTACGTTCCAGCCTCATCTGGAGCTGGTGCAAACCATCACAGCTTCCTGGAGGCACACGGACAGATGGATCATCTCACCGTCCCGCTCGATTTAGAACGTCTACTTCCTCCTTCAGCGAGAAAGCTGAAATGAAGCCACTTGTGCACCAGAAGCATAATATACAAAGAACATCTCAAACCGATACAAACACTTGGTTCCATATGGATGGACGATCAGATGGAGCAGCTGGATTCAAGGCTCAAGGCAGAGCTCAGCCTCCCCGACGGCTCCCGGGTGCAGCTGCTCGCTGTGGAAGGGCTCATCCCCAACGCTGCACACACAGCAGCAGGCTCTGGCAGCAAGAAATGTGGTGCGAGGGTCTGACACCCGCGTTCCACCACGGTTTTTCATGGTCTGCAGTAAGAGGTCAATACCTTTCATTTAATATGTTGCTGAAGATACACTGTGGAACTTCGCTTGCCTTCCATAGCTTCTCGGTGAAGCTGCTCACCACACAGAGCTGGAGCTGGAGAGATGTTTGCTCACAAGCCAATGGGGCAACAAGACGTTGTCAGCACTAGCAGGGTATCTGTGGCATTTCTTCCCAGAAAATAAGCAGCGTAAATCTGACCACCTACATCAAAACACAACTTGCTAATTTAAAAAAAAACCCAACAAACCCAAATGAACAAAACATACCAAACGCCCCACTTGCAACAAAATCCCATCTCTAAATGTTCCTGAGAGGCAAAATCCTATTTCTACTCTGGTGAAAAAGAGAAAGAAACACCTTTTTGGCCACTGCCCGGACTAGAGATCCTGATGATCGATTCTATTCACCATGGGGTCAAAGTTTTGGTGAAGAGATTAAATTATTTGTTTCTACCTGCAGCAAAGAGAAATACTTGAGTGAATAAGAAAGTAAAAATAAAAAAAAACACGAACAGGATATATTTTTGGAAGACATTTCCAAAGTTCAAAAGTAATTGCAGCACTGTTTGGTTTCAGTCTTAGCACGAGCCTACACAGAGACGACTCAGGTAATCACAGCTATAACAAAGGGACTGTAAATCACCGATACATTTCAAGGATGAATTCATCACATAGAGACAGGTATTGGAAAACAAGAATTACAAGGGAATGCGAGGAGCACTACTGAGAGCATCCCAATTCCAGTGGCCCCAAGGAAAAAGAGCACTAAAAAAAGTTGGTTAAAGATGAGGAAAATCCTTTAGGCAAATCTGCTTTGTAGTAACTTTTGACAAAGCACTGCACGACATACTTCCTACTGCCTTTTCTCTACCAGAATAGAAAAGGCCCTTTTAAAAGGTCAAATTCTTGTAGTTTGGAGAATGAGAATTGCAAAACGCCCGTCTAGCCTGCAGCGCGCTGTCGTGGGGAGCGCACTCCTTTGCTAAGAAAAGCAGGATGACCCATCCAGGCAAGTCCCCTTTTAGAGCTTTCTCCCTCCCTTCACTTTTAAAATTTCTCAGGAAACATGTCATTATTTCCCAGAATACACTGACTGCTGAACTAACCCAGCTACCTACCCAGCGTTTGCAGACCTCTTGTCGTGTAAATTCAGCAGTGCAACCCCGACTGTTGTTGTGTTGATCACAGGAGACCCCGTTTCCTTCCCGAAATCAACTCTCAGTCACCTTTCCATTTCAAACCTGGAATTTGTACCCGTGGAATTTCACATGTGAGTATTTGTTAATACTAGCTTAAAATTCACCTGCTGTGACGCTTCCATATTGATGATACGGGAAGGATTTTTCTCCCAACCGAATGCCAACAAAAAGCCACAAGTTCCCACACAGCACTACAGGTCAAGAGGCAAGAATTGACATTTTATTCATGCCTGGTCAGTGGTTGCTGCATGAGAGTCAAGGAAAAACAAGTATCAGTGTCACTCAGCCAAAGCAACTACTGAAGGCAGCGAGTCCCATACCTGTATAAACCAGCCTGCCTGCGCTTGACTTTTATTGGCCGTTACGATGTAGAACTGGCTTCTGCTCACTCCTGTACTCAGTAACTGCCGCCTCACTACTGCAGGTTCATCAAACCATCAGCAGCCGCTCGATCGGTTTTGGATCGCAGAAGAAAATAACAGGGCGTTTTATCGCTGTTTCAATGCACCGACTCTGAGCTGCAACTCCTTGAGGACTACCAGGAGCAAACCTCACGGAGGTCCTCTGCAAACCTGAAGAAAAAAGGGAAAACAAACAAATCAGATTGAGGATTGCGCAAGAGCTGCACGTTGGACAGATCAAAACCTCGCCTCTTCCTTTGCACAGACGACATCTACTCCCTCCACTTCAAGCACCTTTCATTAAATGTGTATTTTACAGATGTGGCACAGATGTGCAGCAAGAATGTGTGCCCGGGGCACAGCACCTCCAGGCCGAGCTCCCTGCGCACACAACTTCATGCAGATGTATCTAGCCTGAAACTCGTGAGCTGATTCCCCCGACCTTAGGCGAGACAAGTCGCTACAAACACTTTCAACTTAGCAAAATGCTGGATTGTCAAGCAAGCCGTTTGTGGCGGCTGTCCCCATCTGCAGCCCTTCCCCCGCGTGCAAAAATCCTTTCAGCTCTTTGCTGTGGGGTTATGACTTATTCCCACAGGGTGGTTCTGGGAAGATAGTGCATGCGGTGGGGAGATATTATCCTTGGCAATAACCCAGGACCCAAAAACGGGAGGCGGCCCGTAGTTCCCCTAGGTCTTTTCTTGCGGCAGAGCTGAACCAGAAGTTCTGTCCAGCTATCCACGACTTTGGTCAGAGGGGGGGAACACAGGAATAAGGTTGTCACAGGTTTGACTGGAAATGTGTTCTTTCACCCATTTCCAGTCAAACGAATTAAAGGGCAAAAAAGTAAAAACCAAAGCATTAAACGAGAATGCCGCACACATAAATCCTCTTCACCTCCCCCCCCGAGAAATTAATGGCTTGCAACAGCCCGAGTGCTGCTGCTGAACTGGAAACACTCCGTGACAAAATAATCTCAGGAAGTGAACGTCACCCAGGCTGATGACGACGACGTGCCATGGCGCAGTGCTCACCAAAACCGGGCGACTCGGTGGCGCTCCGTAAGCCACCGCGGGCTGGAGAGCCCTGCACAGCCGCCTCCTGCTCACTCCTTCAGGTACACGCACAACCAGCCCCGTTCAGTCTCCAACCGCTATGTCAGCGCGGGTAACTCCGTCCGTCTCTCTGGAGAGCTGAAGCCTCAGCCAGAATTTTCAGAAGACAGGAGACCTGCACAAGTTGCGGCCATTCCCCTCTTTGATGGTTGTGGAGACAGAGAGTGATTTAATTGCTGGAAAAAACCTGGGAGGTCGTCATAGTCTTAAGAGAGGAGAACCGTTTTGAAACATTATGTATAATTGAATAAAAATTTATCAGAGCAAGAGGGCTACTCAAGGAAAGACGTTTCAGAGGCACAACTCTAGGAAGGCCTCTGATCAGATATTAATAATAATAAAATATTAATACAAGTGAGTAATTATTCGTGGAGTATTTGTTTTTGGGTTTTTTCTAGAGAATTATTGCGTTCAATTCAAAACACTCCAATATAAGCAGAACTTATCTGCAGGCGCACACACACAAAATATAACGTGAGTAGATCCATATGGTGCTGGAAAAGGGTGGAACGGACATCTGTCCTGAAAACGCCTGCCTAAGAGGTTGTTTCGGTGTTTTTTTTAAAGTTTAAAATGGTTCACATCCGTTTCCCACCCAGGTGGCAGAAAATCCACAGGACTGCAGATTTCCTGATCTGTGAATCAACCTCAAAAAATGCACTGCAACTTTTAACGTACAACATCCAGCTTCACACACTCGACTGACGTTTAACTCTCCAGTTGCCAAACTTGGGGCAAACGGGCTGCCCTGTCGACGTTGCAGCCGTGGCACGTTAAACACGCAGGACAAATCTCTGTTCAGCATTAGCGATGCAGGATACCTGCGTGCGGACAAGATGTTGACTGCTCTCTCCACTCTAAATTCAAGGAAAAATTCTGATCAACACAATGCTGAAAACAAGGTTTTCCACAGAAATTCTGCCCACAGTGGAATCTGCAGCGTCACCGGAAAAAAAGAGTGCGCATCCATGGCAGGGGCGATGCTCATACCCACCTCCGGACCAGAAGAAACGTAGTAAGAGCAAACTTGGCATAGTTACCTCCTCTAAGCACGCAACCTAGCTCTGCTCGCTCCCTCCTCTTCTGCTGTCAAATTTAAAACTACTTCTTGTCCACCTTGCTGAAACCAAAGGCTTTAGCTGCTGTTTTGTGTCATTTTGTTTTGTTCTCCCGAGCTAGCAGGCAAGCATCCAGGCCTCTTTGATGGAGCAGTAACACCAAGTGTGCTGTCCCAAGTCCCTTTTACCTAGGACATAAATAGTTTTTGAAGTTCCCAATCCCACGTCAGTGTCCATACCACACCAGAGACACTCAGTGAGCGAATACGAAGTACTAGGGGTTTTTATACTTACATACTAGACAGCGTTTGAAGTTGCATCTCTCGTCCGAGCAGACAACTGGTGAATTCCCTCTCTGATTTTCCTGTATGCAGTTACAGATGTGTAGGGCACTGTCAGTGGACTTAAGAGAAATATAAAGGAAAAAAATATTGCCAGAGCAAGGACTGATCTCTTCTTTGATGGAGCTATGGGAGGGGAAAAAAGGAACCTCCCCCCCTCCACAGAGACTGGAATGACGGGAGACCGTATTTAGAGGAAGCTGAAACGAATTCTGCAGCAGCAGTAAGAGCAAATGTCACCTCTTGCTTTCAGCTGGGGAGGGCTAAGAAGGATGAATAGTGTGCTGTGCGAATAGGAGGATTCACAGCAAGGACAACTGGCAAAGCAAGCGATGCACGACAGAAACACGGAACTGCTGAAACAGCCCCCGTTAGAGAAGAGAGCATCGCCAGAGCTCTCTGGAGCACTTCCTCGGCTCACCACAGCAAAGCATGCGCTAGAAACAGTAACTTAGAGGCACTTTATAAAAACCCATAAAGCTGGGACAATGTAACTAACATAATTCAGGCAGCCTAAGAATTTACAGAAAGTGGGTTATTTTTACAGCTGTCCCACAGAACCAACAGAGTGTGGTGGTTAACCGAGAACAAATCAATGTGACGTAGACGAAGACAGACAGCAGAGGCTGTGAGCGAGGCACGGACCTTGCTGACTCTGCTGGAGATCACCTGTGCAGAAGTTTTTAGAAGAAAACTCTTTTCTAGAATTGTTAAAAATAAAACCCGGCCAAAACCTTGCTCTTTCTGAAAACCACCCAGCACATCCAACAGCTGTGAAAGCCTTTCGGGGTTTTAGACACAGACAAAACCTAACAGAGAGCAGATCTGGATGTGGGGTGGGGATAAGCTATTTCTCATTTTCCTTTTTTTTTCTGAATCATCCATTGATAACATCCTCTCTTCTTCCCTTAAAGTCTGTTCAGCCATTTTGACACGGCGTCTTAAGAACAGTATCAGGAGGTTTTTTCCTTCCTTCTTCAGTAGCTCCAGTACTCATCCAGTGGAGTCTCTCCTCAACGGGGCATTTCATCCTTCCTTCCCCCCAGCGCTCCTGCAACACGTTCAGACGTGCTGGGAGGCAGCCTGGAGCTCCCCCATTTCAAGTTTTTCTCTAGAAAGAGGAATCTTGAGGTCTGTCTGTGCTTTCCCACCCATGCTCCTAAACCTCAAGTCATGCAGTGTGAAGTCATCCACGTTCCTATCGCCATCAAACACAAACACCCCAAGGCCTTGAGCAGCCGCATCTGATGCTTGCACACACAGACACACCACGCACATTAAATACATAAGAACGTGAACGCTGCCCAGCCTTCTAAATCGTATAATTCTACGGTGACCAGCTTTTCATTCTCGGCTGAGTAAAGTATTAGCACATAAAACATCTGTCAGAAACAAAGATTAGGCAATGGGCTTGGACTTGTTCAGGAGGAATGCGAACAAGCGGCACAAATATTGCACAAGTAAAATGCACCTCATTCAGTATCAATCCTTTCATTGCCAGGAACCAACATTTTACTGGCATGAGGCAGCAGAAAGGTGAATTTGTTGTTTGTTTGTCTCGGCCAAGCTTAAATTTCACAAGGACATTCTACTTTCATCTTGATTCAACTGAATCACTGCACTGAACTGATGGAAACACAGGGGGTGTAACATGTCTTAAGGGGTGAAGAACAAAGCAGAAAATAAAATGTTATTTTTCAGTGTAGACTGAAATTTATATGACCATCAAAGTTTAATTTCTGCCTTATTTTCAGAGACAAAGCCAGAATCCACGCATTCTAGAGACAATTAAAAAAAAGAGGCTGCAACTTGACATGCATCACATGCAAAAACTAGTAGTTGTTATTTATAATGAGAACTACAGTAAGATCAAACCTACGAAATGCTTGGTTCATCACTACCCATCCACAGCGCCAGCTTCTTCCTTGCCTATCCCAGGAGAAAAAAAAGCAAACCAAATACGTGGTCATATCCATAAAAGTGCCTGTTCTATATAAACCCCAGTTAATCTCACTTTGCAGGAGATGTGCCCAATGTGGTTGCATATTGCAAGAATCCATAAACTTGTCGTTTCATAACATTCAAGTATTTTACTAGGCAACCTAAAACATTTTAATGCAGATTTTGAATGTAAATATTCAACTGTGTGAAAAGGGATGCTGTTACAGTGCCTTTAGTGGAGCTTCCACCCTGAACTTCAGCTTCAGATGACAAATACCACTGCTGCAGCCACCTCCACTGACAGCAGATGCTGCTGCCCCAAATAAAAGAGTGGCCACTGTCCTGCCTCCACCACGAGGGAGGCTCACAGAATGCTTTGCACCTGACAGCAGATCCTGCTGCCCAAAAGAAAAGAGTGGCCACTGTCCTGCCTCCACCACGAGGGAGGCTCACAGAATGCTTTGGATTGGAAGGGATTGACCTTTAAAGGTCATCTAGTCCAGCTCCCAGAAGACCAGCTCACCCACTCTTCAGGAAGACTCCTGCCTCACCAGGCATCCCAGGAGAAGAGGCAGCAGAAGCCTCGAGCTGAATTTGGAGAGAAAGGGAGCAGAGCCTAGAAAAGCACATCTCTGCCCAGCTGCCCCCAGGGCCGGTGACACCGTGAGTGTGCTGGAAACAGCGCAGCAGGACTTCAGGACATCTGCTGTTGCTCCAGTTAGAGCAGCAGCATTCTCCTGACAATGTGGTGGAAAATAAGAGTCACTGAGGTTTCCAGTCAAACTCAGGGGGTGGCAATGATGTTTTTTCATTTGTTTTTTCTTTAAGTGAGAATAAACATGAGGTATTTGCCTATCTTGCAGGTTTCTTTCTTCTCTACCCCACCCTCCTCTTTCGTGAAGGACAGAAAGCAGCTGCAAGAAATGGCGACAATTCAAAGCCTTTTAAAAGACTGAGAATGCTGCCCAAGGAATACATTAAGCATACTGTGACCCTCTGCATCTGCAGTTGGTCAGAACTATTAGGAACATGGAAGCATCGTGGTATTTAACATGCTATATCCAAAATAAACTCACGCTTTTCACGTGAATTCCAGAAGAAAGCTTCCGGCAGACCCTGGAAGGTAGACTGCACTTCGCGTCAGGACAAATACCTGTTTGCGAGCCCCTGCTGCCCATCAATCAGCTGCAGCAGAACACTACTAGTAGGCTATTAATAAAGAATGGAAAAGGGAAATGCCACAAAACTTTCAAAAAGTAAGATCAATATTTAGGATTGCCAGTGTTATTCATGACGCTGAATTTTTAGGCAGTCTGGGAGGTAACAAAAAGGCACGAGCTAAAAAGGTTCTTCCAAAATCACAGACTCACACACTGCCAACTGTGACCACAGCATCCACTTGATATACAGAAGGAACCAGAAGAGATACAGAGAAAGGCACCGCAATATATTATTTTGATTATTTTATTTTTTTTAATCTTCAAAATTTTCTGCCTTGAGACAGGAATGCATGATAGATAGAAATGGCTCAAACATCTTCACATGAAACACTCTTAATCATAAGTCATTCACAATTATTTTTCTAAAACATCTACAGTTACATAATCCCACCCATTTCCATCCATTATCACAGATTTAATTATTTGTTAAACAGTAGTTGCCAGCAATTGAAAGCTGTAAGGCTTTTTGCATATTAGTAGAGTCTTCTGAACTACAAACACAAGAATATCACAACTCTAACTCTCACTTTACATGGCAACCCCAGGTGACAGATGTTCCAAGAAGAAATGTGTTGCGTATGTGGAGTTCGTAAAACTGACAGAGAGAGCTCTGCGCCTCTTCAGCTCTAAAATCCCTTCCCCTTCACTACGATTATTTTCTAAACCTACAGCATTTTCCTCGCTTGGAACCAGGAACTTTGATGAGTTGACCTTTATCGTCCGTTGTTGCTATCTGGCAAATTTGCAAGCCAGGCAGACTCGAGCTCTCCAGTACAACTCTGCGCAGAGCACAGCTTAAACAGATGGGTTGCTTGGAATCCGTTTCTCCCTCCATCTGAAGGGAACTACTTTGAGGTTTTCTGGAACTGTTGTAAACAAGAGGATATTTTTTAATATATATATGTGTGTGTGTATATATATATTTA
>NW_010428534.1:0-3729 GCF_000710305.1 Buceros rhinoceros silvestris
ACCTTCCTCCTGCCACCGCCTCTCGCCGCCCTCGCCACCGCCTCGCCGCTTGCTTCCCTGGCCCCGGCCAGCCTTTGCTTCTCCCTGTGTCCTGCTGTCCGAGCTTGCGGCGTGGGAAGGGGAGGGCGCAGCTAACGGTGTTCGTAGGGGCATGTGTCTGACAGGAAGGTGCTTTCGGTGGAAGAACTGTGCAGGAATACCCACAAAAAGCAGGAGCAGGAGCTTATAGACACCTCTGTCTCTCGGTTACCTGTTTGAATGTCATAGAATCATAGAATGGTTTGGGCTGGAAGGCACCTTTGAAGGTCATCTAGTCCAACACCTCTGTAATGAGCAGGGACAACTCGATCAGGTTGCTCACAGCCCCATAGTCCAACCTGTCCTGGAATGTTTCCAAGGATGGGTCATCTACCACTTCTCTGTGTAACCTGCTCCAGTGCTTCACCACCCTCATTGTAAAATAACTTCTTCCTTGTATCTAGTCTAAATCTCCCCTATTTTAGTTTAAAGCTGTCACCCCTTGTCCTGTCGCAACAGCCCTTGCTAAAAAGACTGTCCCCATCTTTCTTAGAGGCCCCCTTTAAGTACTGAAAGGCCACAATAAGATCTCCCCGGAGCCTTCTTTTCTCCAGGCTGAACAACACCAAGTATCTCAGCTTGTCCTCGCAGCAGAGGTGCTCCAGCCCTCTGATAATTTTTGTGTCCCTCCTCTGGACCCACTCCAAAAGGTCCATGTCTTTCTTGCACTGAGGACTCCAACTATCTCTGGAGCACAGTACTCCAGGTAGGATGTCACCAGAGCAGAAGGGGAGAATCACCTCCCTTGACCTGCTGGTACTTGTCTTCATCAAGGGAGAAAAGGAGATCATTTCCTGCCCAGCAATGGCTTGGGCTTATAACACACAAAATCCTTCTGAGAAGCAATTGTGTTGGTAGGGCTGAGAAAAGAGCTGCTAATGAATCCTGAAAAACTCATGGGTGAGAGACTGCTGGGGCACTCTTCAGCAACCCTTCCCCACTTCCAGAAATCCCTCACGCTCTGACAAGTGGTAAATTGGAGACTCCTCCCTCAGAAGCACTTTCTCTTTGCCCAGTGTGGTTGCTTTACTGCTTGTTGAAGTGGCAAGACCCACAAACAGAAACTTCGTTCCCACTGCGAGCAGGCAGAGGGAGAGCATGCCTCATGCTCCAGGGAATTGTGCTTCTACCACTCAGCACTTGTTTTGAAAACAGTAACGTACCTCACATTCTCCCGGGGCTTCTCACCAAAACCTGTGCAGAAATTTAGCACAAAGGAAAAAACTAATAAGCACCCTGCAGACGGTAGAAAACATGAGGAGAATCTCTCCAAGAAGGTGCTGAGACTGTAGTTCCCAAGGATGTTCTTTTTCTGAACAAGCTGTCTATCTCATGGGCAAATTTGCCTTTGATAGGAGAAGAAGGGCTTTGGTGTGGGTGAGGACCTTGTAGGGAACCAGCTCTTCCCTTTGAAAGTCCCTGGCCAGAGGAAGCAGCATCAAGACCCACGGTGAAATGGGATCGTCTTCCTCCTTGCACCAAGTGAAGCCAGAGAGGGAGTGAGGACTAAGCTTATAAGGCTTTTCTCACCCTCTCTTCCTGTTTCTCTGTTTTGCACTCTGTTCACAAGCACTTCTCTGGCAGCAGCACCCTGAGGGTCCCAGGCAAGGGTTGGGATCTCCTGCTGTAGGAGAGGAGCTCTGGGCATGCACACTTGATTTGGCCTTTTCCTTCTACAAGGGAATTACAGAAGAACATCACTGCTGAATATAATGCACCAAGCTCAAAGCTGAAAAATTACTGCTTAGGCTTCTACTCCATCACAGGGTTTTGCTTTTTTTTTTTCTTAAAAGGGTATTTTTCATCCCTGAAGTATTAAAATCCAACAGGTTTGAGTTGTTGTTGCAAGAGTTCAATCCTGGTCACTACCATCCCTCTTCTTTCTTTGCATTTCCCAGATCCCCAAGAGGAAAAGAATGAATGAATGAAAGAAAGAAAAACCCTCAAAAAGAAAGCAGGAGTCTCCTCTCAGACTCTCACGCTTGCAGGCTAGCTCCTGGCACGCCTGTAGGCATGGCACACAGCCTCTTCTGTCAGCGCAGACTTGGCAAACCTGGGCCAGGGCTGGCCTTACTCATTGTGTTCAAGTCACCTTCTTGATTACAGCAAAAAAAGGCGTTTGTGGTGGGTGACCAAATTGGCCACCCTACTAGACAGAAGGCAGAAGGAGAAAAAAATAGAGAAGAAACAGGCAAATTAGTGTTGCGGGGAGAGGGGAGAATGACACACAGGGGAGGAAGCGATACCGGCTGCCTCCTGTTTAGAAGTCAGCTCTTGCCTGGCATTGTCTGGATGCTCATAAAACTGTGATACAGCCTGGCTGCCCTGCTCCCTCCCCGGCGGGTCCTGCCACCGGGGAGACCCGTGGAGGGGTCCCATTGCCTTTAGGGGAGCTGCTCCAGGCATGCAGGGGCGGCACACAGCTGCCACTGAAGTGACTCTGGGTCCCCTCTCGCCACACTGGGACCACCTTGGGGGCTGTGGCACCCGCATCTCTGTGGGTATTTTGCGCGCGCGCACACACATACACACACACTGTAAAACATAGGTTTAAGCCTTTCTTTCATGCTGTGTTGGAGAAGAGGTGGGAATTCAGCACGTCACCAGGAGAAGTGTGTACCTGAGCTAACACACCCTGTGGGGTTAGTAAAGAGGGTGGCGTATGTGATAGCTGTGGCAAATTCTTGTTCTTTTCTCTTGTTTTTGTACTAATAGTCCATTTTCAAAATGCAGGTGAACGAGCAGAGTAACTGTGCAAAGGATGGATTGAAAGTAATTTCTAATTCAAACACACTTACTGTTTCTGTTAAAATGTGGCCACTTGAAAAGCAAACTCAAATCTCAATTGCAAATAATTCTGTTCAGTGAATATTTATATTTTGCTGCGGGCATCAGTAGCTTTTTGGGATGTTTTAGTAAAAATTACACAGGAATAATAGAAGTACAAATGTATCACCCTGTAACAGTTGGCTATACTCTGTTAGCACAGAACACCTTAATGCAAAATGCGTAGTTACCCACAGTTTTAACTCACTGAAAATAAATGAGAAGAAGACGTAAGAAATTTTTCTTTCTTCGTCAAACAGCTTGACATGATCAACCAAACGCTCACTTTGATGACATCATGTGGTGGAAGATGCGTGCAAAATAATATCCTAGTCTTTCACAGAACAGTCATACCAGCAAGCTGTGAAATCACACACATTAGTGTATAAAATCCATTTCAAAGCCTTGGCTTTCCTCACGAGAACAAGAAATATTCTTGGAGGCTTTCTGGAGTCAATAGCCAAAGCCGAACGCTATGGAGGGCTTACACCGATACAATCCAAAAGGACAATTTGCTTGGAAGCCTGTGGCTAATTTCAAACACAATGCCCAATGCCATGGTCAGTTGTGCTGCAGAAAGTTGGCAGCTTGGCTCAGCCTCTCCCTTGGCCCAAAAAGATGCGAGCGTTTCTGGCCGAAGCCACACCGCTTATTGGATGTCCCAGACGGCTTCAAATGAGTCCTTTCATAGCGACACACGGCCAAGTGCGGGCAAAGAAACGAGGAGAGAAACAAAGGTGGCTCTGAAGTCATTTCCCCACACTGAAGCCAGCCATCCGGTTTCGCTCCTTCCCCATTGAGGGGGCAGAAAGCGGCAGGAAGAGA